>NC_081184.1:6143114-6443114 GCF_029867415.1 Vicia villosa | reverse complement strand
CAACAAATAGTATAAGTTAAAGTGCATGCTTAGGAAAGCAACCCTTAGATTCAAAAAATTACTATCATAACTTTTTCTTTTTGTTCGTTTCCTTGATTAAATATACCTTCACTTTTGACTTACTCACTAGTATCATTCCTTTAAATATCCTTTAATCATCAACCTTTCAAAAGGCCTTAGCTGATCTATGCTAATTCTCTTTATCCATCTTTTAATTTTTTTAATTCATTTTTAATACTTTTTCTAGTTAGAGTAATAGAAAACTCATCCATCACAACTTTGATTTCAAATATAAAAACTCCCTTTTCACACTTAAAACAATAAAGTTAATCTAGATATTTAGCATTCTTTCAGATTATGCCTTTTAACATAAAATATATAAATACAAATATAAAGCAAAATAAAGTCACTATAGATAGGGGTGTTCGCGGGCCAGTTTGGTTCGGTTTTGAGAGAATCCGATATCCAAACCGATTAAAATTGAATGGATTGGTTTGGATTGGATTTGCAAATTTTTGCGATAAAACCCAAACCGAACCGAACTGAGAAACAACGGGTTGGTTTGGGTTGGATTGATCGGGTAGATAAAAAAATTCAAAAATATTTTTAAAAATAACTTATTTACAAACATTAATTTTTCATAATAATATTCAAAATATAGTACCAATAGTATTCAATTGTAAATATTAGATTAGCAAATTTTCACTAATAGATTCAAAAATATCTAATAAGAAAAACATCTAACATGAAAAGGCTTTTGAATTTATAACTAGTCACTTGAGTTAGTATAATAATGAACGTGTTTTATAACTCTATGCACCGTTATGACATTACACTAACTTCTAATTACAAATTAAAATCGCATAACTTGTCCACATACAACACTTCACTTTTTCTTCTTGAAGTTGAAGATTGACAGTAATTTTCCTGATAAATAATTATGGTTGGTTTGGGTTGGGTTTGCGGGTAGAGAATTGAAAATCCGATGCCCGAACCAATTGTCATTGGATTTCATTGGTTTGGTTCGGTTCTTGCCCGAACTCAAAAAATGTCCAACCCAAACACTATGGTTTGGTTTGGATTCCGGTTTGGTTCGGATTTACCCGAACCAATGAACACCCCTAACTATAGACATGTTTAAGATAATTAGTACTGTAATTGTTAGAGTCATTATGATAGAATTCAATAAAAAATTTGAACCCAACTAAATTAAATCATAGTGAAAGATCAAACCGAATCAACTTGTTTAAATTTATTAAACATCAAACCAAATTATAATAAAAAATTACTCGAATCAAATCGAACCGGTTTAGAATTTCAAATCATATCAAATTGTTAGAAGATAGTTTTTTCTAAACTAAACCGTTATATTTTTTTAATTAAAAAATTTAAATTTGTTTTTATCATTTTTTATTTTTAGATTCTATTGAATTTATTTATCATTTAGTTTGATTTTAGAATTGTTTGTGAATATAATTCAATTCATTAACTCAACATAACATTTTAATTATTTTGGGTTCTGTTTTGTTCAAGGTTTTTTTTAATTGTCTTAATAATTGTTAACAAGTTTGGCTTTGATTTCAAGTGTTTAATATGTATATTTGTATTTAACAACACCACTCTGTCAATTTTTTTGTCTTGTTTTATTATTTATTATTGAAAGAAGTTGTTGCAATATTGGTTGTTTTGGATTTCTTTTTGTATGAATTATTATCAAATAAAGAAAGTAAATATAAGAGAACAAGTAACAAAGAGTGGCAGAAAAGAAAAGACATATAATTGAAGTAAAGTGTGTAGAATCCTATAAAATATAACAGTGTGACCTGAAAAAGAGTACCCCTTAATTTAAGCAAAATTGAGACAATCTTTTCAAGATTCTTCCATGACAAATATTTTTTGTCCCTACCCATAACAACTAAGATCAGAATCACATGAGGAGTACAGCTTATGTAGTGGATCAAAGATACAATACAAGTAAGTGTTTGGACTTTTACAAATGCAAACAAATTTGAATTTATTTTTGTTTTGCATTTTATTTTTGTTGGGAAAATAGGAACATTAGAGTTAGAATTAGTCTATAATTATTATGACTTTTTACAAGGTTATAGTTAATAATTTGATTGTATGTTTGCATGGATTAACATTTGAGTATTATTTCGGCCGACTAAAGATTCATTAAAATCGGTTTACTTTATTAAAAGTTGTTCCATTTCTTAACACGCACAAATGAATCTTCACTTTTGGATACCTAAAAGCACGAAGCATTCCCTCATCTCAATCGTTAATTAAATCGCATCTAAAATGATTATTTGCATTCTATGAAAAACAAATTAAGAATGATTCTAACCACCTCCTTTATATAATTGCGACTCTGAATCACATCAGATATTCACGCTCGAAAAAATTCATTTGCTCAAATATTCACTATGGTTTAAATTGAAAGAAAAGAAGCAAATTATTAGAAAAATTTAAAGTAATTAGTAGATAAATTAAGGAACTATTTCAATTTTTTAAGTTCTCAAGAATTGAAAGGAACTAAACAGATCCATTATTTGGGTTTCTCTTTTGTCCATATGTAGCAGAGGAATTGAATCATTACCTCAGGAATCAAATATTAGAGGATATATTCTAAACCATTTGTTATGTACAATGTAAACGTGTTGACAATATCTCAATGCACCCTATGAATCTCTTATACACCGCGCACAATTCTAATTTTGGCCTCAGTTTCTATAGATGCACTTCCAGAAGCATCCTGATTTTAGAAGCCTTCCGTAGATGCATCTACGGAAGGTGGTGAAAACAGAGTATTCCGTAGATGCACCTACAGAACAGTCTGCTAAATTTTCAAATCATGTTCATTTCACTCAAAAACTCAATTTTGGTTACAATTATATTTTAAAATACAAATGTAAAACTAAATAAACACATTTTAAATACAATTGTAGGTAAATAAAAAAATATATTGTATAAATAATGTCGGTCATAATGTCGAATACATCATCAAAATAACATAAGTAACATACATACATCATCAAAGAAAATATAAACATAAAAATAGACCGCAAGCATCACTACTGTGTGTGTCGGACATCATCCTGCTGCTCTCCACCATGGCCCCGCCTCCGCCTCTGCGTCCACCACGGTCTCTCTTGGCTCTGCCTCTAGCGTCCAGTGCCCCACCAGTCCTAGCACGATTTCTACGGTATAGAAATGGCTCTTGTGCCAGTCTAATCATAGTATCCACCACACGCCTCTCTGCAGACCCCTCAGGGAATAAACCATCTGCAATTACTGTAACGACCGTTTTTCTTTAATTCCTTATTTATGTGAATTAATTGTGAACTATGTGTAAATTATATGCTTGATTGATTTTATGTTGTTTTGATTGGGAATTATTGGTAATAATATAAGATAGTAAGTGTTGTTGATAATTGGGCCTAAGTCGGTATTAGTAAGTGAAGGGTGTTAGTTAGAGCCCATTAGTAATTTAAGATAGTAAGGGTTTAACTAAAACAAGGGTTTTAGAGGAAATAGTAAGTGAAGGGTGTTAGTTAGAGCCCATTAGTAATTTAAGATAGTAAGGGTTTAACTAAAACAAGGGTTTTAGAGGAAATAGAAATTAGAAGTTCATTTTGGGGTTTTTGGTGAAAGAAGAGTAGAGTGAAGAGAAAGAGGAGAATCTCAAGGTTGAAGATAGAGTTGGCTTCAATCCAAAAACTAAGGTAAGGGTGGGATTCTTTCATGCTAAAGGGATGTATGATGATGTTTTGGGTGGGGTTTTGATTATATGTTGTTATCCATGATTGTGTAGAAATTGAATAGAGATTGTTAGAGTTTATAATTGACTTCCATGAAATTGTGAATCTAAGCATGATTGAAGATGTTATGATGTTAGAAGACCCATAATAGGTGTTATAATTGTGTCTATAACATGTATTCTATTGATATTCGTGATGCTTGGTGTTTTCCAACTTGATTGGGTTGAGTTTAGGGGTTTTTGGATGGGTTTCGTATGCTGTTTTCTGTGTTTGGGGTTTTCTGAAAAATCACCAGTTCGCGCCGCGAACCCTTGTGCGCGCCGCGAACCTCTTGGCAAAACTTGGGAAAAAACTGGATCTGCTCAGTTTGCGCCGCGACCCCTTGTTGGCGCCGCGAACTGCTTGGCAGAAAGTTAGGGATTTTTGGATTCGCTCAGTTCGCGCCGCGAACCTTGTTGGCGCCGCGAACCCTGTTTTGCAGAATTTTTCCTAAACTTTGAAATGATGTACCTTTTGAACCGTAACTCCTTTTTAAATGCCTTTTGAACCTATGCGAAGCTATAATCGAGACCTTTCTAATGAATATGATTTAGGAATGCTTATAAACCTTTTTAAATCCTTCTTTAAATGTATTTGTTTGATGTTATGATTTGTGTGGTGAAGTGGTGTGTTGTTTTATGATGGTGCAACGTAGCGACGTGATTGGGAAGTGGTGAATTACTATAAAAGTAATGATGTTTAGTCGGTATTTGTGATGTATTTGTGAATGTCGTGTTTGTATGGATGTTGCATTTAGTGAGTCACATCCATTGCATAAAGAGACGGTGGCCTTAATGGTAAAAAGTGACGGTGGCCTTAATGGCAATTAGCGACGGTGTGCCCAATGGCAAATCTTGAGACGTGAGAGTTTTACTCCAAATGGTACCACATGCATTTGCATAAGTCGAGTCACATGTGAATTGCATTCGAGTCTTACTTGATTATGATGTGGTGACTTGATGATGAGATGTTTGTTGCGATTGTGTGGAATTTTACTTGCGAATTGTATATATTGTCATAGTTGGATTGATGACATTGTTATCGTTCCTTAAGTTGATTATGTGTTGTGAAATCATTGTATTGAGTATGGGGATGAGAAGTGGTGACCAATGTATGATCCTTTCTCTTGCTTAGAATATTATCATACGTTTCTTTATAATGAATGATATCTCACCCCTTATGTTTGAATGTTACCCTCCGTTGGTAACGACGTGGAGTAGCCGTGTACCTTATAGCTCGAGTCGGTGTGTCAATGCTCTGATACGTAGCACTCGGGGGGAATGTTTGCGATACTTGCTTGTTTCTTGTTTTATGTCGATTATCTTTTCTTGAACTTTGATGTTAAGTCTTGTGAACATGTTTTGGACACATTGTGCCATGTTGTCAAGAATATAAGACTTGGATATTATGTTGTTATTTGGATTCCGCTGCAATATGATAAAGTTGTTTGGATTTATATGTTCGATGAATTATGAGTTTCCTATGATATAAGTGTTATGTATCCATGTACTTCGAGCATGAATTGTAGTTCGTTTAAGTCGAATATGTGATGCCTCAAATTTGTTGCTTGTTTCGATGTTTTATACTCTTATTTCTCTTATTATTGAGGGGTAGATTTGGGGTGTTACAATAGTGGTATCAGAGCAGGTCGGTCTTGTCCTGCCATGTGTCGTGTCGTAGTGTGGTCTAACAATGTTGTATTGTTGTTTTGTGCTGATTGCTTTTGTGTTGTAGTGAAGAGTTGAGATGGCGGGAAGGAATGATGCTGTAATAGCTGCTGCTTTGGAAGCAATGGCTCAAGCTTTGGAGAACCAACCGAATGGGGGAGAGAGTGATGCTTCTCGGAGTTTGGCTACCTTCCAAAGAGAGAACCCTCCTGTGTTTAAGGGAACTTATGATCCTGATGGCGCTTTGACATGGCTTAAGGAGATTGAGAGGATTTTTCGTGTCATGGATTGCACTCCTGAATAGAAGGTTCGGTATGGGACTCATATGCTAGCAGTTGAGGCGGATGATTGGTGGCTAGAGACCCGTAGGAGATTGGAAGCGAGTGGTGAAGAGATCTCTTGGATTGTGTTTCGCATGGAGTTCTTAAGGAAGTACTTTCCTGAAGATGTCCGTGGCAAGAAGGAAATTGAATTCCTTGAGCTAAGTCAAGGGAACAAATCTGTGGTGGAGTATGCTGCTAAGTTTGGTGAATTGGCTAAGTTTTACCAATACTATGATGGGCCGAATGGTGAGTTTTCCAAGTGCATTAAGTTTGAGAATGGGTTGCGTCCAGAGATCAAGAAGGCGATTAGTTACCAGAGGATTCGCATCTTTGCTGATTTGGTTGATTGTTGTCGGATCTATGAAGAGGACAACAATGCTCATTATCGTGTGATAAGTGAGAAGAGGGGAAAAGGTTATCAAGGTCGTTGTAAGCCTTATGACGCTTCGAGTGGAAAGGGTAAGCAGAAAGTTACTGATGGCAAGAGAACTAGTGGGGGAGATGCACCTGCTAGTGTTACGTGCTTCAAGTGTGGCAAGGTTGGCCATAAGAGCACTGTGTGTACTGCTGGTGCCATGAGGTGTTACCGTTGTGGAGAGATTGGACATACGTCACCTGCTTGCAAGCATAAGCAGATGGTGTGTTTCAACTGTGGTGAAAAAGGACATATTGGAAGCAAGTGTCAGAAGCCAAAGAAGGAGCAATCTAGTGGAAAGGTGTTTGCCTTGTCGGGAACTCAGACCACTAGTGAGGATTCACTCATAAGAGGTACTTGTTTCATTAATAGCATTCCTTTAATTACTATTATTGATACTGGTGCTTCTCATTGCTTTATATCTGCTGATTGTGTTAATCGATTGGGTCTTGTGTTGTCTGCTATGAACGGAGAGATGGTTGTCGATACTCCGGTTAAGGGTTCGGTGACCACTTCTCTTGTGTGCTTGAAGTGTCCAGTGTCGATTTTTGACAGAGACTTCCTTGTTGATTTTGTGTTCTTGCCGTTGAGAGGTTTGGATGTGATCTTAGGGATGAACTGGTTAGAGCATAACCGTGTTCACATCAACTGCTATGATAAGTCTGTGAGGTTTTCTTCTCCTGAAAAGGAAGGTGTTGAGTTGTTGTCCGCTAGACAGTTTCGTTTGTTAGTAAAAGAGGATGTTCAAGTGTTTGCCTTGGTTGCATCGATGTCTATTGAGAACCAAGCGATCATAGAAGAATTGAAGGTGGTGTGCGATTTTCCTGAAGTTTTCCCTGATGAAATTCCTGATGTACCGCCTGAGAGAGAAGTTGAGTTCTCTATTGATCTTGTACCTGGTACTAGACCTGTGTCTATGGCACCGTATAGGATGTCTGCATCTGAATTGTCTGAATTGAAGAAGCAGTTGGAAGAATTGCTTGAGAAGAGGTTTGTGAGACCTAGTGTGTCGCCGTGGGGAGCTCCAGTGTTGTTGGTTAAGAAGAAAGATGGAAGTATGAGACTTTGTATTGATTATCGTCAGTTGAATAAGGTGACAATCAAGAACAAGTATCCACTTCCAAGAATTGATGACTTGATGGATCAATTGGTTGGTGCTCGTGTGTTTAGCAAGATCGATTTGAGGTCGGGTTACCATCAGATTAAAGTGAAAGATGAGGACATGCAGAAGACGGCTTTCAGAACACGTTATGGACATTATGAGTATTCCGTGATGCCCTTTGGTGTTACTAATGCACCTGGAGTATTTATGGAGTACATGAATCATATTTTTCATGAATATTTGGATCGTTTTGTGGTGGTGTTCATTGATGACATTTTGATTTACTCTAAATCAGAATCAGATCATGCTGAGCATTTGAAGTTGACATTGCAAGTCTTGAAAGAGAAGAAGTTGTATGCTAAGTTATCCAAGTGTGAGTTCTGGCTGAAGGAAGTTAGTTTTCTGGGGCATGCCATTTCGGGTGATGGCATTGCCGTGGATCCGTCTAAAGTTGATGCCGTGTTGAGATGGGATACTCCTAAGTCGGCTACCGAGATTCGAAGCTTTTTGGGACTAGCTGGTTATTATAGAAGGTTCATTGAAGGTTTCTCTAAGTTAGCCCTTCCTTTGACTAAGTTGACTTGTAAGGGTAAGGCTTTCGTGTGGGATGTTTCTTGTGAAGATAGTTTTACCGAGTTGAAGAAAAGGTTGACGTCGGCACCGATTTTGATATTGCCTAATCCGGAAGAATCGTTTGTGGTTTATTGTGATGCTTCTAAGATGGGTTTAGGAGGTGTGCTCATGCAAAATGGTAAAGTTGTTGCTTATGCATCGAGATAGTTGAGAGTTCATGAGAAGAACTATCCTACGCATGATTTAGAACTTGCTGCTGTAGTGTTCGTGTTGAAGATTTGGAGACATTATCTCTATGGTTCTAGATTTGAAGTCTTTAGCGACCATAAGAGTTTGAAGTATCTTTTTGATCAGAAGGAATTGAATATGAGACAACGAAGGTGGTTAGAACTGTTGAAAGATTATGATTTCAGTTTGAATTATCATCCAGGAAAAGCTAATGTTGTTGCTGATGCCTTAAGTCGCAAGACTTTGCATATGTCGGCAATGATGGTTAAGGAGTTGGAATTAATTGAGCAATTTCGAGATATGAGTTTGGTATGTGAAGTGACTCCTACGAGTGTTCGATTGGGTATGTTGAAGATTAACAATGATTTTCTGAATAGTGTCAGAGAAGCCCAGAAGTTGGATATGAAATTGGTTGATTCAATGATTGGAGTCGACCAAGCTAAGAATGGTGATTTCAAGTTAGATGCGCACGGTGTGTTGAGGTTCCGTGATCGGATTTGTATACCTGATGATGTGGATTTGAAAAGATCTATTCTTGAGGAAGGTCATAGGAGTAATCTGAGTATTCATCTCGGAGCTACGAAGATGTACCAAGATTTGAAGAATTTGTTTTGGTGGCCTGGAATGAAGCGTGACATAGCTCAGTTTGTGTATGCATGTTTGACTTGTCAGAAGTCGAAAGTTGAACATCAGAAGCCTGCTGGTTTAATGCAACCGTTGGAAGTCCCGGAATGGAAATGGGATAGTATTTCCATGGATTTTGTGACAAGTTTGCCGAATACCATGAGAGGACATGATTCGATTTGGGTGATCGTTGATAGGCTTACGAAGTCGGCTCATTTCATACCTATTAACATCACTTATCCGGTTTCGAAATTGGCGGAAATTTATGTCCGTGTGATTGTGAAGTTGCATGGTGTTCCGTTGTGTATTGTTTCGGATAGAGATCCGAGGTTCACTTCAGATTTTTGGAAGAGTTTGCAAGAGGCGTTGGGTTCTAAGTTGAGGTTGAGTTCGGCGTATCATCCTCAGACCGATGGTCAAACGGAGAGAACGATTCAATCTTTGGAGGATTTGTTGAGATCTTGTGTTCTTGAGCAGGGAGGTACGTGGGATACTTATCTTCCATTGATAGAGTTCACATACAACAATAGTTACCATTCGAGTATCGGTATGGCACCGTTTGAAGCGTTGTATGGTCGGAGGTGTAGGACTCCGTTGTGTTGGCATGAAACGGGTGAGAGTGTAGTACTTGGACCTGAGATTGTTCGAGAAACTACCGAGAAGGTTAAGTTGATCCGTGAGAAGATGAAGACTTCACAAAGTAGGCAGAAGAGTTACCATGGCAAGAGGAGGAAAGATTTAGAATTCCAAGCTGGTGATCACGTATTCTTGAGAGTTATGCCGGTTACCGGAGTAGGGAGAGCCTTGAAGTCGAAGAAGCTCACTCCTCGTTTTATTGGACCGTATCAGATTTCAGAGAAGGTTGGTAATGTGGCGTATAGGGTGGCTTTACCGCCCAATCTTTCGAATTTGCATGATGTGTTTCACGTGTCGCAACTTCGGAAGTACATTCCTGATCCTTCGCATGTAATTCATATGGATGATGTACAAGTGCGGGATAATCTCACGGTGGAGACTATGCCGATAAGAATTGAGGATCGAGAAACGAAGGCGCTTAGAGGAAAAGAGCTTGCTTTGGTGAAGGTGGTTTGGTCGGGAACTACCGGTGAAAGTATGACGTGGGAATTGGAGAGCAAGATGCGCGAGTCGTATCATGAGTTATTCGATTGAGGTAATTTTCGAGGATGAAAATATTCTAAGTGGAGGAGAGTTGTAACGACCGTTTTTCTTTAATTCCTTATTTATGTGAATTAATTGTGGACTATGTGTTAATTATATGCTTGATTGATTTTATGTTGTTTTGATTGGGAATTATTGGTAATAATATAAGATAGTAAGTGTTGTTGATAATTGGGCCTAAGTCGGTATTAGTAAGTGAGGGGTGTTAGTTAGAGCCCATTAGTAATTTAAGATAGTAAGGGTTTAACTAAAACAAGGGTTTTAGAGGAAATAGAAATTAGAAGTTCATTTTGGAGTTTTTGGTGAAAGAAGAGTAGAGTGAAGAGAAAGAGGAGAATCTCAAGGTTGAAGATAGAGTTGGCTTCAATCCAAAAACTAAGGTAAGGGTGGGATTCTTTCATGCTAAAGGGATGTATGATGATGTTTTGGGTGGGGTTTTGATTATATGTTGTTATCCATGATTGTGTAGAAATTGAATAGAGATTGTTAGAGTTTATAATTGACTTCTATGAAATTGTGAATCTAAGCATGATTGAAGATGTTATGATGTTAGAAGACCCATAATAGGTGTTATAATTGTGTCTATAACATGTATTCTATTGATATTCGTGATGCTTGGTGTTTTCCAACTTGATTGGGTTGAGTTTAGGGGTTTTTGGATGGGTTTCGTATGCTGTTTTCTGTGTTTGGGGTTTTCTGAAAAATCACCAGTTCGCGCCGCGAACCCTTGTGCGCGCCGCGAACCTCTTGGCAAAACTTGGGAAAAAACTGGATCTGCTCAGTTTGCGCCGCGACCCCTTGTTGGCGCCGCGAACTGCTTGGCAGAAAGTTAGGGATTTTTGGATTCGCTCAGTTCGCGCCGCGAACCTTGTTGGCGCCGCGAACCCTGTTTTGCAGAATTTTTCCTAAACTTTGAAATGATGTACCTTTTGAACCGGAACTCCTTTTTAAATGCCTTTTGAACCTATGCGAAGCTATAATCGAGACCTTTCTAATGAATATGATTTAGGAATGCTTATAAACCTTTTTAAATCCTTCTTTAAATGTATTTGTTTGATGTTATGATTTGTGTGGTGAAGTGGTGTGTTGTTGTATGATGGTGCAACGTAGCGACGTGATTGGGAAGTGGTGAATTACTATAAAAGTAATGATGTTTAGTCGGTATTTGTGATGTATTTGTGAATGTCGTGTTTGTATGGATGTTGCATTTAGTGAGTCACATCCATTGCATAAAGAGACGGTGGCCTTAATGGTAAAAAGTGACGGTGGCCTTAATGGCAATTAGCGACGGTGTGCCCAATGACAAATCTTGAGACGTGAGAGTTTTACTCCAAATGGTACCACATGCATTTGCATAAGTCGAGTCACATGTGAATTGCATTCGAGTCTTACTTGATTATGATGTGGTGACTTGATGATGAGATGTTTGTTGCGATTGTGTGGAATTTTACTTGCGAATTGTATATATTGTCATAGTTGGATTGATGACATTGTTATCGTTCCTTAAGTTGATTATGTGTTGTGAAATCATTGTATTGAGTATGGGGATGAGAAGTGGTGACCAATGTATGATCCTTTCTCTTGCTTAGAATATTATCATACGTTTCTTTATAATGAATGATATCTCACCCCTTATGTTTGAATGTTACCCTCCGTTGGTAACGACGTGGAGTAGCCGTGTACCTTATAGCTCGAGTCGGTGTGTCAATGCTCTGATACGTAGCACTCGGGGGGAATGTTTGCGATACTTGCTTGTTTCTTATTTTATGTCGATTATCTTTTCTTGAACTTTGATGTTAAGTCTTGTGAACATGTTTTGGACACATTGTGCCATGTTGTCAAGAATATAAGACTTGGATATTATGTTGTTATTTGGATTCCGCTGCAATATGATAAAGTTGTTTGGATTTATATGTTCGATGAATTATGAGTTTCCTATGATATAAGTGTTATGTATCCATGTACTTCGAGCATGAATTGTAGTTCGTTTAAGTCGAATATGTGATGCCTCAAATTTGTTGCTTGTTTCGATGTTTTATACTCTTATTTCTCTTATTATTGAGGGGTAGATTTGGGGTGTTACAATTGCTCCCAGTCCCGTGTCAGGTATCTCACGACACCGAGGAAGGAGATCGTGAGCATGGTCTAACTCAGCCTGATGAGCCTGCATAATCTCCTCATGGGCTGGTCTGGACGGATCTCCAGGTGCAGCGGGCAGCATGTACGGGTGTAACACCCTATAGTACCAGGTGATGTACCCCTCGACGCAGCTCCAGTCTCTCTCTGCTCTCTTCGCCCAAGCCTCCTCAGGAACCATGTGATTCTCCCAGTCTACAAAGACCTCATCTAACTGCCGACGAGTCATGGTGATATGAGCGAAGACTATTGGGTCGCGAGGTATCGTCTATGCGTATCCAAACTGACGCATAACGCGCTTTGGAAGAAATCGTACAAGGATGGTCGAGCTGGCGGTTAACCATCCATAATACAGTTCCATCTCATCAAAGGGAACCGTCTCCTGGTGCTCAACATAGTAGTTATAACGTATGTCCTCGACATCAATGCAACCAAGTCTGCGCCTGTAAGGTAACGGCTCCTAGTTCCCTCTACGGGGGCTGAATCTACTGGCACGCGACATGAGCTCAGTGTAGGTCGGCACCTCTCCCCAGCCAATAATGTCTAGAAAGTGTTGTAGTATCCAAGCCAGAAAAGAAACACGGTTATTTGAATTTACTATCACAAATATATAATAAGTAGAAGGGGATAAGATTGTTACCACTAAAAGAGTACAACTGTCTACCACCGTCATTGCCTTCCAGAGACATCCCTCTCCTAGTATGTAGTAACTGTATGCCAGTACAACCGCTCCCCAATTGTATTCATGGATACATGCTGTATCCGATAAGTACATCAGGTAGACAACGTCTGTGTACGACGAAATCGTGTCCACAAAGAGCTGAGTGTCTATCAAATATAGGAAGTAACATCTTAGCGCCCGCTCTCTGTGTACATCCGCCTCCACCTCATCGCCAGCAGCCTGATGTGCCGCAAGAAGCTCTACGTCATATAACCTCTACAAGGTGTGAAACCTCACATGCGTCCTGCGGGTGCTCTCTTCCTCCTCAAGTGCGTCATCCAGATCGCACCCCAGCTCAACAATCAACATCTCCATCAGTTCCTCCTTCGTCAGCCTACCGTGACTAAGGAGGATACCCCTGATAGGTAGATGTAGGAGGGATGCCACATAATCTAGAGTGATGGTAATCTCGCTGTAAGGAGGATGAAATGAGGAAGTCTCATAACGAATGCCATCTCTTTGCAAATGCCATCAACATCCCATTATGTATCATCGTGTAGCCCACCTGACAGAGGTCCCTCAGACCAGAAGCTGCTAGTACATCCTAGAACCACGACTCATCAGGCTGTGCAAGACCCGCAATCGACCAGCCATGGTTGTAGAACCTCCGTGGATCCTTATCCTAAAGTTTTTTAAAAAATAAACACAATTATTAATAAGAAAATTCAGAAACTGAAGAAAAAAAATAATTAACAAAAAAAAATACCTCTCCATCCCATATACGCCTAGCTGCATGATCGTCATACCCTGTCAAAAGGGATGCGTCTATAGGACCCCCAGGATACCAGATAGGCTCTGGCACCGGCTCATCCTCGTGTCCTGTCGGAAGTGGCACAACATATCCTATATCTCCCGTCACTAGCACTGGCACATAAATAGAAGTAGAAGAAGTGCCACGATGACGTCTGCGGGAGGGGGGGTGGCATCTGTGAGGAACCCTCAACATCATCCCCGGGCCTCCGTGAAGTAGTAGTAGACGGGGAAGATCCCTCAACTGGGATAGATGGAGAAGGTCCGACTGAAGTTGGTGTATCAACGGGAATAAGCGTAGAGAGCCCCTCAATTGGGACAAATGTAGAAGGCCCGACTGGAGCAGGTGTATCAGGTGGAACAACAGCTCCATCTGTCACCTGAGATACTACACCCGCCCGTTCAAGCCGCAGGGATGCGTCTTGTGCAGTCCTCTCGTGTATATCTCTATCCAGATCGTGAGTCATAATGTCTGCATTGTGATAACATATACTTAGCTACTATGTATCTATACATAAACAATGATTTATAAATAAACAAGAAATTAAAAAAAATTCTTTCTGTAGATGAATCTATGGAAGCACCTTAGTTTTAAAATGTATGGTGCTTCCGTAGATGCACCTACGGAAGCACCTTAGTTTCAAAATGTATGGTGCTTCCGTAGTTGCACCTACGGAATGTCCTAACATTCATCTCTTTCGTAGGTGCATCTACGAAATCTCCTGAAGTTCAAAAACACAACAATGGCGTATTTACACTGTTCGGTCACCCAAAAACCCCATTTTTTGCTTGATCGTCCAAAATAAACCACAAATAACACCTACATTGTCTCTAAACAATATCTCTAAACCTATCCAATCATTTTTACACCTAAATATCATATTCTAATTCGATTTCAAAATATTCTAAAATAAGTCAAAATGTCGAAAACTTACCGATTAAATAACGATTTGAACTTGATGGAATGTCTTGATACTTGATGTTGACAATGAAGGCCCGGCTGGAGCGGTTGTATCAATTGGAACAGGCGTAGAGAGCCCCTCAATTGGGACATATGTAGAAGGCCCAACTGGAGCGGGTGTATCAGGCTGAACATCAACTCCATTAGTCACCTGAGATACTACACACACCCGTTCACGCCGCACGAATGCGTGTTGTACAGTCCTTCCATGTATATCTCTATCCAGACCGTGAGTCATAATGTATGCATTGTGATAACATCTACTTAGCTACTATATATCTATACATAAAAAATGATTTATAAATAAACAAGAAATAAAAAAACTCTTTCTGTAGATGAATCTATGGAAGCACCTTAGTTTCAAAATGTATGGTGCTTCCGTAGATGCACCTACGAAAGCACCTTAGTTTTAAAATGTATGGTGCTTCAGTAGATGCACTAACATTCATCTCTTTCGTATGTTCATTTACGAAAGTTCCTGAAGCTCAGAAACACCAAAATGGCGTATCTGCACTGTTCAGTCACCCAAAAACCCATTTTTTGCTTGATCGGCCAAAATAAACCACAAACAGCACCTACATTGTCTCTAAACAATATATTTAATCCTATCCAATCATTTCTACACCTAAATATCATATTCTAATTCGATTTCAAAAGACTCTAAAATAAGTCAAAATGTTAAAAACTTACGATTTAAAAACGATTTGAACTTGATGGAATGTCTTGATACTTGATGTTGACAATCTCGACCGAGTGTTTGAGAGTTTGAGAGTGTTTGGGGTTTAGAGAGTGCATCTACGGAAGCACGAGGGCATTATATATATATATATATATATATATATATATATATATATATATATATATATATATATATATATATATATATATATATATAAAAAGCTTTTTTTTCTAATGTAATTTGCTAACTTGAAGTAATTACTATCTAATTTGTTTCCTTGTTCGACATTAAAATATTATTTGTGTTTATGTGCGTTTTTGTCTTGTCTTTTTTATATTTTGAGCAATTTTTTTATAAAACAAACAGGAAAGTCAACAAATTTGGAGCAATGTGTGACACACAAACATGTCATTTTTAGAAAATTTTACTTCTTACTTCTATAATTGACCATATATTCCCGCACCATTTTTTCCGACAAGACTTTTACGTTTGTGGAGGCATGGTATTTGTTGTTGTTTAGAGACGTGGACATGCTTAATTTTTACAATTGGGCATTGGCTGCTTTGATCACTCTTTACAGATATTTCGGTGATGCTTCGATGTTCAGTTGCAAGCAGCTTGGTGGATATCCTACTCTTCTTAAATTTATTGTATTTTAATTAATTGTATTTTAGTTCATGTATTTTAAATTATTGTATTTTAATTCATGTATTTTAATCGATGTATTTTTTATGTGTATAATAACATTATTAATTTTGTAACAATGCTGGATTCGCGAGTATTTTCCCACTGTTAGAAAGAGAGGAGAGAACTAGATTCCATCTGAGAATCACAGACTTCTTAGGGTGATGAGATGGTCGTACAAGCAAGGTGCACAAAAGGTGAATGAGCTGACACCCATACTGGACGCGTTGACATCTGATTTTGAATGGACATCCACATCTCTTCATTGCACTTTGAGTATCACGTTGTCCTTGCATTTCCCCCTTTATCACAATCAAATATCACTTTGTTACTTCTGTCTCACTTGCCTGTTTCGGTGTCTGAATGAGTGATAATAACGGTCACTCTATTGCCAATTCCACTCTCTTTAATCCATCTTATAATCTCTTATCGTGTAACGAATCTTTGAGTAGTTGTGAATGCACCAATGGTATCTATAAATGTCTCATTTATTTTGGCAAATTTTGAGCGGAATTTCCATACCTGAAAAAAGGGAAAAAACAAGAAATTAAAAAGCATTCCGTAACAGTTTAAAGAAGTGTTCCAGTTGACATAAATGCGTTCCAAAAGGCTTTAATAAAGTGTTCCGGTTTGTTTTGATCCATTTCATAGCACTTTATTAAAGTCTTCTGGACGCATTTATGTAAATCGAAAGTCTTTGTGAAAGAATTCCGATTAGTAATTTTTTCATACCGAATGACTTAAAAAAAGTGTTATGGAAAAAAGTGTTCTGGAAGACGTGCGTAGGGGTATAATTTCTGACTTTATTGATGAGTGGTAAAAAATAAAATGATTAAATGGTTAAAAACTGTAAAGGGTAACATTGGTATTTTTTGAAAAATGTAGGAATACAAAGCTAAACGTTGGGGTACGAATAAATTTTTCTCATTTCAGTGCAAACATGGTTGGCCCAAGCCAAGATTAAGCCCAAAGCAAATAAATGTTTTTGAGAATGACTTCTCTCACTCTAAAGGGTGGAGAGTCACCTATATGAAAATTCAAAAATACTCTAATTTTTTATGACGCATGTTACATACACTATATTTCTTTGTAAGTCACACTTCATTTTACTAAAATCTGATTCAAAATTAGAAATATACTCTCATAAAACTTAGAGATGAAATCATAAGGCACCCTAAATATAAAGAAAAAAAATTCAACAATAGCACTATTAAATATCTTTAGATTCTTAGAACAAGGTATACTTCCTGATTAAATTACCCTTAATCTGTAAAATAAAAGGTTAGACATAGTGTCAACAGAATATGATGAATTTTCTTTGTGATGCTATTTAATTTTATTTTATTAGAAGGAAGGCCTAAATCTAAGCTATTTAATTTTCTTTTAATTGGGTTGTTTATCAACCTTTACAGTTCTTGAATTTGGAACAATTGGATGCATTTTGCTACTCTAACGATGCTTGGATAACTTAAGTTGTTTGCTCTAATTTTTATTTATAAGCAAAAATATTTAATTTTTTCTTAAATATATATCACCTAATCAACCATTGTGAAAGACATTATATTTCACAATGGACGATATTTATTCATATATAAGTAAATTACTATAAAAAATAGATGTTTACAATAATAATTTATATATTTATATTGAATATATATTTAATAAAAAATATTATCAATGTAATAGTTTGAATTAAAAGAAATAATAAACTTCATAAATAAATAATAAAGTTCATATACTAATTTATTTTAAAAAATAAACTTATTATCTTACATGCATAAATAATAAAATTCAAAATTGAACTATAACAATTAGATCAATCATGATAAGCAAAATAATAAAAATAGAAATAAATAAGGATAAAAAATGAATGATATATTAAATTAAAATTAACAAATACGATAAAATTAAAAGAACTTCAAAATCATTACCAAACAAAAAATATAATCAATAATTAATAAAAATCAATAAATTTAAAATAACATAACATATTATAATATTAACTAATAAAAAGAAATGAAAAAATTATTTTATGACATTCATCTTCTAATTCTCCATCTTCTATAATTCTACTTCTCTAAGAAAAATTAAAAAATAAAACACATTTCCTAATACTTCAAAATTTGTATCTATGAAAATAATTTATAATTAATAAACATCATTAAAATTTTATCTTTCAATCCTCCTTTTTCCATAATCTAACTTCTTTAGCAAACTTTTTATACAAAAAAATACATTTCATGATGATCCAAATAATAGGTGAATTTTATTAAAACAATATATTATATATTCCACTCCTTTCCTTATGCCTTGGCATTTCTCAATTGATCCAAATATATTTTTATAATTATTATTTATTTTATTTTAGTTATTAATCAAATAATAGGTGAATTTATTTTGTAGCGAGTTTTGGAAAGAAATTTTAGAAATAAGTTATAGGATTATGTTTATGTTATTCTATTATATTTTCTTTTAATTAATTAATTACTTAATTTTATTTTTTAAAATAAATTTTAAATTTAGAAAAGTGACAGTGGGTTTTAAAATTATAACACGTGTTTATGTGTTAAGGTGTTAATAATTAGTATTTTTTATTTAATTATTAATAATTTTTAATTTTGGTTAATAGTTAGTGGGTAAAAGGATTTTATTATTATTAATTTTAATTTTAATTTATTATTATTATTATTTATTTTATTTTAATTATTAATTAAATAATAGCTGAGTTTATTTTGGAGAGAGTTTTTGGGATAAATTTTAGGAAGAAGTTATAGAATTATTATTTAATATATACGATGAAATAATAAAAATCAAGCTTATGAGTCCAATCCTTAATTCCAAAAAAAAAAAAAAATTCATATCCACTTATTCACTAACCTAGATATAACTAGGTTTTACATCTGTAATCTTCTTCACGTCTCCATCTAAACCAATTTTCATGTCTCCTAAACCCCTTCTACAACTACTCAATTGTGCAAATAAAAATAAAAATCAGAGTTCAAAAGCAATGGTATGTGCCGAATCATTTATTATTTTTTACTTTTTTTTCTTTCTTTCAATTGTAATGAATTAAATTGAATTGAGTATTTTTTCTTCTGTGAAGAACTCTAGAAGATGTGATACTGATAATGCATTAGGGTTTCTAAAGGCTGTAAAAGTTGCATTTCAATATAACATGAAAATCTATAATCAATTTATAAAAATCCTAAGAGATTTCAGTGCTATGAGAATCCAGAAGAACTCTCTTCATATAAGTGGTTTCAAAGCAAAAATCAAGAGCTTGTTTAAAGGGCATACATATTTAATTTCTGAATTCAACAAATTCATGCCGAAGGAACATAGAATCACACTTCCACGTGAGACCTCTGGTTAGTACTACTAATTTAGATTTTGATTTATAAACATGTCATTGAGATAGATTTTACTAATTTCCAAAACAAATGTGAATTTTGGTGCTTTTTACCTCATATTTTTTATTTGATTGCTATTTCTTTTATTTTTCTAATAAATTTTTTACTACTTATATGGCATGGACCAAAAAGAACTAAATAATTTTTTATAAAAATTTATTTATTTTTGTTACTTTTTTATTTTATTTTATTCTAATTGTGATATAGGAAAAAGAGGGAAATTATGTGAACTTCCTGCTCGGTGTTATTTCCGAAAAACTTGATTTTGAAGATCTTTTTCAATTTTCCGGTGTCTGCAAGAATTGGAGGACATTCCATAAATCAAATTTTTTATCATCTCAAGAACCATTTCTTGTTGAGATTTCAGGTCATCCTCGTAGGGGACGACCATATTGCTTTATTACCCTACCCAATAAGAAAGTTTATAACTTGAAGAAGACGATGAGGAAGGCGATGAGTTACTCTAATTTCACCACCCGCCCTATGTATGTCGCCTATTCTAGCGGATATTTTATTATTCTAAAGGATGATTCTACATTTCTTTTAATCAATCCACTTAAAAGGATAAAGAAGGTAATATATACATCATCACCCTTTGAACTTGATTACACTATGGATCAATACCATGCCTTGCTTGCTTTTGAAAAATGCTCCGAGGAATTTGTCTTGTTGGTTTTGTGCAAAAAGTATGGCAATTTGCATGTCTATCAATCGCGAAATAATGGTTGGGTAAATTATATCCGAAATAGAAAGCGAAAGGTATACTAACATTGTGGTTTTGAATAACATAATATATCTTATAACTAACAAAGGCAAGATAGGTATACTCAACTTGAATTCTTCAATTATTAAGTTTCTAAAATTGAAGAATACTCCCAACATACTCTTTTCAAACTGTAACTTGGTTAACTGTGACGAGCACCTTTTAGTGGTTGCATTAAATCTTGATAGAGATGATTGTCTAGTTTACAAAATAGACTTGTCAACAATGAGTTATGTTGAATTGAAAACTTTGGGTGACATTGCATTATTTTATGTTTCGTGGAAAAGCTGTAAATCATTGAGCAACCCAAATAGATGGGGGTATGAGAGCAACTCTGTGTATGAAGTTGGATTTCCTCCTAGATATTATATGGTCTATAATTGGGAATCATGTGATATAAAATTTCTTGAGCTGCCAAAGCCTGAATCATTGAAGAGTACTTATGATTGGTGTTGTAATGTAAAATATGAAGTAGATTATTCTCTAGTTGAGTAACTTTATAATTTATGTGCTAAAAATTTGTATTGGTTTTTTTTAATGCAGGCATTATTAATTTGTTTACTGTTTTTATATAAAATTAGTATTATAAAATCAAATAGATTGATTTAGTAACATGTAATTTGGTATATATTACTATTATCAAATCAAATAGATTGGTTTATTAACATGTCTTTTGGTTTATATATATATATATATATATATATATATATATATATATATATATATATATATATATATATATATATATATACACTAGTAAGAGATCCGTGCTCCCGCACGGGTAATTGAATTATGATATTGTTTAAATAACTTAAAAAATATATAGTAATTTAGAATTTTCAAATAATAATTATGACATGAAAAAACAAAATAATTGTTAATGTGATAATTCATGTCATAACAATTAGATTGTATCAAATATAAATGGAAAATTTTAAATATAAATGCAAAATTTGAGGTCATTTACTTTTTTTTAAATTGAACAGTAATCATATAGATTTAATTATATTAAATAATCATACACAATGAAGAAAAAATAAAATTGTGAGATGGAGGAAAATTAATATTTAAAAATAAAGATTTAGTCTCTTAAATTAAAATAATGATTGATTAAACTAAAATAAATATTTTCTTGTTAGTGACTCGTGAGATAAATAAATTTTCAATGTTATTAAATTAAAAAATACATTATAAAAATTATTTAAATACAAATAAATTTGAAATGAATTATACAATTATTAAATAATTATACAAAGAAAAAAATAGACCCATAAGACAGAAAGAAAATAAAATATGTATTTTATTGATAGTGACCCGTAAAGTACAGCCTAATAACATGTAAATATATTTAATATTGTATAAAATATATTTAGATACACATGTAAATTTAAAATAAGCTATTTAATTATAAAATGTAAAATTATCGCAAAATTAAATTGTATTAATTGAATAAGACAAAAAATATTAATCATCAATATTAATTTTTACGCATATTTTCTTGTCTGGATCTAACTGGTTATGTCCCGTGCATCCATACGGATACAACTATTTATATTAGATAATCAATATTATGTAAAATGTATATATGCAAGTATAATATAAAAAATATATAAAAATTAAATGAAAAAATATATAAAAATTAAATGCATCACCATGATATATTGAAAATCTATTAGAATTAATTTTAATAAAAATGATGTAGTCGTGGATAATTTGTCTCAAAACATAATAAGGATACAATAAGTTAAAGTGAAAATAAAGTCAAAAATATTGACGTATATTTAAATTTAAAATAAAATTATACATATTATTAAATGAATTGCTTTAGGATAAAAATTAATAATCTCATCTTCAACAACTTGTTTTACGATATAGCATATAAAAAAATACTTTATAATATATTGTCAATGAATATACTTTATAATATATTGCCAATGAATATTTTATACCGTCAATTTTACACAACTTGTGTTGGAATTAAATACTATGAATATTTTTTAATGTTAAAAAATAATTAAATCAATAGCCAGTAGCATTAGTAGTTCCATAAAATAATTCTTCAAACTGATTTCAACTATCACCACACCTGCACATTATATGTTAAAATATTTGTTGATGTTAATATATCAATGTGTTCAACATCTTCTTCTAGCCTCTCTTCAAAAAGTGGAGTCGCGCCACCAGACAATTGATCAAGAAGCGTATTAAGCACCTGTGTCCACACACAATTTTCACCTCAATGAGAGAAAATTAATAAGGTGTTGATTACATACAAAGTAACAAAAATTAATCAGTTGAAGAATAGCATACATACTTGAGCTTGGTAGCCAAGATTTCTCGTAACAACAACATCACACATGACAATGAGAGAAAATCCCAAAGAACCATGAAAGAATGAATGAGCAACACCATGAGAGATAGCAACAGAAGTGGTGAGAGAAGAACACACTGCAGAGCGAGTAGAAACCGTTCCTTGAGAAGCAAATATGTGCCTCTCCTTAAAGAAATTCAAGAAAACTTTGCTTGATTGTTTTGTTTCATCTGCATAGATTAAGATGTTGTGAGAATAAAACTTCAATAACATCAAAACATCATGACTCATCAAGTTAATATATCAATGTGTTCTCTCTCTAAAAAAACAAATAGTCACACATTGTTGATTTAATATTCACTTTCAGTAGTGCTAATGAAAAGAGGTTGATACTTACAAATAATCAACTCTTCTAAGTCAAATTTCAAAGTTTAACAAAATTTCACATATCTGTAAAAGAGGTTGATACTATAAAAGCACGCAGGTTAATCTTTAAAAAAAAGAGACTAACCACTGAAGCGTAGAAAAATCAAAAGCACTGTGCCTGAGTAGTTTCCCGACGGTAACGTTCCCAGCTCTTTGTAATTAAACCACATCAAACAATAGCAATAACTGTGAATCAACTGCAAATTGCATCAATATCGATTTGCAACTTGCCAACCTGCCAAAGAATCATTTGGTTGCAATTTGGAGTTTGCATAACAGTTCCCAAAAAACTTGCTGGATCTGATCAGACCATGTACATCTTCCAAAAGAATAGCCTAAACTTGCATCAAAAGATGTCCACAACACGATTTCAAGCATACATACCTGCCTATTACATCAAAATAACCTTAATCTTACAAATGAAAACTCAATTATGATACTTAAAAAATAAGCATTAAATAATGAAAGGAGGCAAAGATGGGAAATATGAAGTAAAGAACAGATCAGATTGCATACCATAGGCGCTAAGAATAAAGCAGCATCTGCAATTCTTGATAAGCTATAGAAAGTTATAAAACTATAGAAAGTTAAGAAATCTAATAAGCTAACATAAAATGAGTCCATTTAATATATAATGTCAACAAACACAAAAATGGAATATCCATACTATGCAAGAGAGGTTGACAATTGAGTCCATTTAATATCTAAATGACAGTTTTTAACAGGTTAAGGCATTGTCCATGAGATACTACAATTTAGTATCGCGAATTAACCAAATTGTAAATTAGTCCCTTAATTAAATAACATCAACCAGTTTTTTCATGCATACAAAAATACATAGAACATAAGTATATGTGTTTAAACAAAATACACACTTAAGAAACAACTAAAAGATATATTGTTTCGAAACTGTTTTTGTTATGCATACAGAAATACATAGAACAGAAGTTAGAAAACCAAGAGAATCCGACATAAGCCATAAAATATTACAAAAAGAGAGGTTACTAAAAGACAAGTTAGTGAAAATACACAGCTTACAAACAGAATAGCTATGAATCAGAAAAGCTAAAAATCGCAGACCATTCTAAAAGCGAAGCAAAGACCTTCAGACTTGAGAGTTTCATTGATGAAAACCCGCGGAAAAAGTCATTTAAATATGACAACAATGTTTAAATATGACAGAGTACTAACATGTTGAAATGTCATCCATGTGGTCATATATAAGAAAAAGCAAAACCAGGTCAGTAGCAGAATAAACACATCCGGATGTATGGATAAAATAAACAGAAGTGTAAAAGCTGATTGGATGCGTGTGATTCAAATCGTCTTGCTTAGTGTCTTGAAATTTGGATAGAAACCTACATGTTAAATGTATTAGTTGAATTTAAACTGAACTGATTTTATAAAGGCAAGACAATGCATAATAGGGAAAAACAAAGACATGTAGATCTTTTATCAAACACTTTCAATGCATAAAAAGATAAAATAATACATACTGATAAGCATATGAACCATTGAAAAAATGAAAAAACTAAAACTTTGAAACAGATACAAACCTTGAAACTACAAAAACCTTGAAACCATTTAATTATTTCTTACAATGAAGATGAAAGATTCTCTATGCCTGTTCCAGTTTTCTCCTCTCTAATATAAATCTTGTCAAAAACTAAGAAGTGAAGAACCAACTTCTCAAAATCCTCTCTTTTAGATGTTACACACAACAATACATAAAATTCATATCATATGCTCCAAAACCTTACTAATCATCCAGTAGAAAATGTTAACAACAAAAAGTACATCGAAGAAGGAGAAATTGCAAGAAAAACCTTTCCTTTTTCCATTTCGAGTTGTGATGGTCGGAGAAGGCGAAACAGAGGTGGACGACGAAGTTTCTCGAAATAAAAATCTATCTGGTTCATTAAGAAGGCCGTGAGACAAAGAGTATGAATATGCCTTTGATTTTTCCATTGGGGTGGTGGTGGTCATAGATTGGATGGAGAAATGGACGAAAATATTAGGGTTTGAGTGGGAAAGAGAGAAGAAAGAAAACGGGAGAGATGGAGAAGTATAGAACAGAAAAAGTGAGGTAAGAGAGTATGAGAGAGAGGGAGACTTGCAGAGATGTTTTTATATCTCACCAATGGGCATGGTACACTTGGCATGAATTGGGACATCCATAGTACTTATTTATCTAGTTACTGAAACATCCTTTTTATTAGGAGAAAATGAGGTATGTATAGTATGTTGATCAAAGGGCTATATGGGTAATTTGTAATGAAAAATTGATATAATTAGAAGGTTACGGAATTGTCCTTATTGTAGTGTAAAAATATTTTGGTGAAAGGGAAAATTAGGTACATTGGTCAATTCTTTTGTAATGGGTAGATAGTAGATAGTAGATATATATATATATATATATATCAATGTTGTCAAGATCACGATCCAGATCGTAGAATTGCACGATCTTGCGATCTCAATCACCTCCACCGATTTGGATCACAAGCAAGAACGTGATGAAGCGGAAATCACGGCGAAATCATAAATTTTGAAGAAAAAAAATCTCGTAAATCTATAAAATAGGGCTTTTTTACACGGGTCAAGTGCAACCCGATTTAACCCGCTTGTTATAAATACATACTTTTAGTAGCCCTAAATCCTAAATTCATTTTGCACTGATATTCTCTGCGACGGCGTTTTCGAATCTTGATACCGAGAAGAAGAAGAAGAAGAAAGAAGTAAGCTAAAGCTTTTGCTCTGTTTTCGTTTTCGTTCCTTGTTCCTTGATTCTATAAGTGCTCTGTTTTTCCATTTTGGTTTTTGTGCTTTCTTTTGTAACTTTGTTTATATTGCTTTAATGCTCTGTAACACTTTTGTACTTCCCACGTGATCAATGACAATTCTCAATATTTTTTTATTGCTCTGTTAACACTTTTCCAAAAGCATGTGATGGCAGTGATGTGAGTATGTGAGTGACAATTTCTGTAGTGGGTGAGTCAAAAAATATCTCGGACTGTAACTCCATCGTCGCAAGTTCGGTACTGGGACACATAACTGTTATCATCCAACAATCTCAACATTTGTTACATCTCACTTCTATCTCTCCTAATCGCCTTGTTAGTCCAATACCGAATGTTGTACACTTGCCTTGTATTTGATACATTGTCGGGTTCCTTCTGTTTCAATGTGGCAAGTATATTTTTTCAGTTGGACAAGATTCAAGGTCATGTCACTAATACATGTCTTCTCTTCCGATTTGAACCGACATACACTAGGATGACTTTGTAACTTTAAACATAATTCATGGTTATGCAAACCACAAATAACACTAAATTTCCACTTCTTGCTAGCCAACAGATAACCACGAATTTTAAAAGGACACTCACATTTTCTACAACTTGTGTCATCTCTTTTAAACTTTCGTAGAAGAGTACGATATTTCCCGCTTCTTGCACACAACATTGTTACAAAAATGTTTCTTCTTTCCGAACCATTATCCTAGCTTCCTATTACCACACCAAAAATAAGTCTAGTTGTAGTCCTAGGAATCCATGTGAGCATGCCATCACGATCATCAAATTGTTGCTTGTTATTTAAGTCACCGCCGACATCTACCATCTTTATGACAACCCCTTGAACATTCGGGGAAACATCGTATGTAGAAACTAATTCTTTGGAGATATTATCAGGGTGAACCATACCTATTTGTAAACAAAAAAAACAACACAATTACAAAACTGCTGCAAAAAAATATCATAGACATGTTCCGGAGATGTACATACGGAACGTGTTCATCCTCAACACGTTTCGGAGCTGTACCTACGGAATAAAGGTTACGTTTTTAACAAAAAAATCATGATTAATGTGAGAAATGTAATGGACAAAGTTGAATCTTTATCTGAAATTTAGTATTTCTTGCTTCCTTTGATTTGTTGCACCAAAAAATTGAAGCTTTAGAGTGAAAAATGATATTGATGATGTATGGTTTTTTAGGTTGGTGATGGTGAGTGTTGAAGAAGAAAAACAACAATGGGGAGTCATCATGCTGGTTCAGAGTATAGCAGAACGTTTTGGAGCTATATCTACGGAACATTCTGGTGCTAAGATATTTCGTAGATATAGCTCTGGAAAATCCCCTGAACTGAATTAATTTGAAGTTTTTTCCAATGTTTACCAATTTAAAATACTTTTGTAGATGTAGCTCTAGAAAAAATCAAATTTTGGCAAAAAATGGTGCCTAAGAGTATCAAGAGGTGTATCAAGATGTAGCTCCGTAATCAGGGGGCATTAATGAAATTGCGCTAGGTGCCTACGAGTATCAAGAAGTGGATTAAAAAACCATCTAATAAATTATAATACTGAAATCATAAATATATATGTTTTAGTGAAATTATGAAACAACTCGTTTGTGTGTAGCCCGACGGTTTAGCCATTGCACAAGGAGCTTGGTGTTACCGGTTCAAAACTCAAATGCTTCCAAATTTTCAGTTATTAAGTTTTTACTAGAACACGCCATTATTCTGCTCTCTAAATCTATCTGTTCAGTAAATAAAAATGGAGGCAAAATCATCATTTTAAAAAGGCAAACTTAGTTAATTATACCTTTGCGCGAAGTAATTACATAAGTTTACTATGAATTCCTCATATAATTTTTGTGACAATTTTATTTTAACCCTTATAATTTTATTTATTTTAACCCTTATAATTTAATTTACTTTATTTTAGTGTAAATTTTAGACTATTTTTTTTGAATCAAGTAAATATTATTAATTCAAAAAACCGATTACAAACAAATGGTGATCATGAAGATCCAACCATCCAAAAGACAAAAAAACCTATAACATCAGCTTTGCAAGATGGCTTCTATATTTCCTATACTGACATCCCCTATACACAATGATGTCTTTAATACTATCCTCTATCCCATGTGTAATATCTATTTTCTCAAAACAAACTCTATTTCTTAAAGACCACATACTATAAACTATCTCTGCAATAGCAATTTTTAAAAGGGCAATTCGCCATCCTTTCTTTCGAGCAATTTCAGTAAGCCAGACCAATTCATCCTCCCACTTCTGGGGCATATGCTGTATCTCCAGCCACTCAAGTATGTTTTTCCAGATAGGTAGAGTTACTTGGCATTGGAAAAAGACATGATCCATGTCTTCTGCACTCTGTTTGCATAGACAGCACCTCATATCATGTGTTTGTAGCAGATTCAGTCTTGCTAATCGCACCTTTGTTGCCAACCATTTGTGGCATGCCAACCATAAGCAACACACAGCACGGGGACGAGCTTTGTTGTCTCTAATAATGTTTCTCCAGGATACTCGACTTCCATCATCTATAAGGGCCTTATAAAATACATTCAGATTAAACTTTTGTTGTTGGAGAGCTTTATCCTACTGTTGTTGCAGTGTGGGAATGATCAATCTTTGGCTCAAAATACTTTTAGCAATCCAACTATTGTGACTCTTCACCACATAATTCATGACATCAGATTTCTGGAAATAGTAACTATGCATCCACTTTATCCATAGATTTTCAGCCATTCTACATAAATTCCACAAACATTTGAGCATAAGGACCCGGTTCCACACTTGTATATTAAGGATCTGCATACCTCCTTGAGCATAAGGTTTGCAAACAGTGCTCCATGCCACTGGACTCTTTTTACTATTATCAGTACCTGTCCAAATGAAGCTTCTACAAATCCTATCAATCTTGGCAAGGACCATTTTTGGGATGGGGAAACAACTCATCCAGTATTGAGCAATAGCAGAAATAGTACTTTTTACCAGTTGAATCCTACCAGCATAGGATAAGAGCTTAGCCGACCAATCATGAATTCTAGCCAGGATTTTATCAATCAAAGGTAGATAGTGGTGTATAGTCAGTCTCTTGCAGGTGAGTGGGACTCCAAGATACTTCACAGGGAACATACCTTCTTTATATCCAGTTATCTCATAGAGCTTTCTTTGCATAGCATCCTCAATTCCTCCACAGAACATTGTACTTTTTGAAGGGTTAGCAATAAGGCCTGTTGATTTTGTGAATTTGCTAAAAGCCTGCTGCATAAGCTCAACAGAATTCTGGTCACCTCTGCAGAAAAGTAATACATCATCAGCAAAGATAAGATTAGTCAAGTTCAACTTGGCACACATGGGGTGGTGACTGAAATTAGGATTGTGTTGCATTTTCTGCATGAACCTGTGCATATATTCCATTATGAGAACAAACAAGAGGGGAGAGATTGGGTCACCCTGTCTAATCCCTCTCTTGGCTTGCATAAAGTCAGTCAGACAACCATTCACATTGAACCTATATGACACTATGGTCATACTAGCCATAATCCATTCTACAAACCTCTTAGGTATACCAACCTCCTTCAAAATGGCTTCCATGGCTATCCAATTTACCATATCATATGCTTTTTGAAGATCAATTTGCATCATAACCCTAGGAGGTCCTCCTTTCCTGCTATACCCTTTCAGAATTTCAAATGCCAGCAAAATGTGATTGTGTATATTCTGCCCTGGGACAAAGGCAGCTTGGCATTTACTAACTATACTAGGCAGAACCCTTCCCAATCTACCAGTTAGAATCCTGGATATAATTTTGTAGAAAGTGGTGCAACCAGCTATGGGTCTATAGTCCTTTATACCTTTAGGGCATTCACCTTTAGGCACTAATGTTATAAAAGCTTTGTAGATTTGCCCTGTAGAGAAGTATTCCTTAACAGCAGCTATGATATCATGTTTAATTAAATGCCAACAGACCTTAAAAAACTTGGAACCATAGCCATCCATACTTGGAGACTTCAGATCACCTATGCCAATTAATGCATTATGAATCTCCTCCTCAGTTACATGCTTGATTAGGGACTCTCTCTGCAGCATGTCCAGTTGAGGCCTCAATGTCAATATGTTGCAATGCATTGTCATCCTTGCCCATAAGATTTCCATAAAACTCAAGTATCTCCTGCTCCAAAGCTTCCTGAGATTGAATCAAAGTACCATCAGTTTTTGCCAGCCCTACCATATTCTTAGCCTTATGCTTAGCTTTGATAGATGCATGAAAAAAAGAATTGTTCCCATCACCTAATCTAATCCAATCTATTTTTGATCTCTGCTACAGAATGCTCTCCTCAAGCTCATTCAGCCTAATCACCTCCTCAGTGCACTTTTTAACCTTCTCAATTATGTTTACATCCATTCTAGCATGACTGAGCTCATTTTGTGCTTGTGTCAGGTCCTCTTTAGCTTTACACAGGTCCTGCTTAAGGTGAGATAAAGGATGGTTGAACCTTCTCAGAACAGTTTGAAGTCTTTTGAGTTTGATCCAAAGAGTCCTCATGGGACTGCCTAACAGATTCTGATTCCAGCTTCCTACAACAACATCTTCAAATCCAGGCATATCCACCAGACAATTGGACTGAATTGTCTCATAGGCTTACTCTCCCCCACAGTGTTATCCACATACAGCATAGCATGATCTGATACACTAGGAGACATAATGGTGAGGTGTGCATCCATATACTTTTGAAACCACTCAACATTACCCAGCAGTCTATCAATTCTGGAGTAGATTGGCCCAATGGTGTGTTTATTGAACCATGTGAAGTAGTCCCCAGAACTATCCATCTCACTCAATCCAGTACTCATAATCATATCTTGCATATCTACAAATTCCCTCTCAAAGACAATGTTACCCCCAATACGATCTTGGGCTTTTGCAACATTATTAAAGTCACCTATCACACACCAAGGTCCCACAGTGTTTCTATGTATTTGCTCAATGTCTTTCCATAAAGTTTTCCTCTTATCCAACTCATTATGGGCATAGATAGCTGTAAGCCAATACTGAAAAACATCATTACAGTCTGTTACCCTGCAGTGAACAAACTGACCGGTGCTGCTCATCTTGTGTACACTCACTTTGCTATTGTTCCACCCCACCCATATCCTACCATTCTCATGATCACCATAGTTGTCAACATAATGGTCAGTTATGTGCATTTTATCCTTGATCCTATTTGCCTTATTCCTCTTCACTCTAGTTTCAAGTAAGATCATAATAGTAGACTTTAAAGCAAGGAGACAGGAGCTAATCTCCTTTATTTTGCCTATTATTTAGCCCCCTAATGTTCCAGGCTACAATCATCCCCCAGAGCTTGTGGCTACTAGGAGATCATTCAAAATCTCTAGAGCCCCAAAGCCATTCACACTTTCAATATCAGATGGAGAATCAAACTGAACAACAGTCTTACCTTTGTTATTCTTCACCACTGTCCAAGGCTCAGCAGGTGCTCCAATAACTCCCTGCTCAGGTGCCTCATCACCCTTTATTGGAATCTGCTCCTTGTGTTCTTCTTGGGGTTTCTTCTTAGGCTGCCACTTCTGGACCTGGCGGGGTTGGCAATGGTGACCCAATTTTTGACACTTCTCACAAAAGGAAGGCTTCCATTCATACATAACTTCTTGAGTTAGCATTCTCCCATCAACATCTTTAATAGAAATCTCTGGAATAAGAGGTTGTGTAATATCCACTTCAACCAGAATTCGGGCATACGACACACGCAGCTTACTAGCTGTGCACTCATCAGTTACCAAAGGAGTTCCCAGTGCACTGCCAATTTTATTCAGACTTCTCACTCCCCACAAATGCAATGGTAATTGAGGTAGTTTGATCCAAATAGGAATTGTGCGCATCAAATCTCTCTTCAAGTTAAAATCCTGGTGCCATTCCTTCAAAATCATAGGCATGTTTTTGATAGTATATGGTCCTTTCATCATCACAACTTCCCGTTCTTCAGATGACTTGAATCGAGCAAGGAAGTAACCCTCCTCATTGTAGTACAAATCAGGCGTCTGCACAAAATTCCACATCTTCATCATGTAATTCTTAATCGCATTCATGCTCAGATTCTCCCCCATCACATATAGGATCAAGGCATTTTCCTAGAATTGGATTTCAGTCACGATGTCATCTCGCTCGATCTCAATCTCAAATTTTCCATCAACAACTTTGGGTGCCACATACTCCATGGAGATCCCCTTCGCAGGATTTCGATTATCACTAATCACATCCACCCAGAGTTTGCGACCAGCATTTGCATCCTTTCCATCCTCTTTCACAATTAGGGTTTCTGCAGCATATTTTCCATCTGCAGCTTTCTCATGGTCCTTCGCAACTGATTTCATTTTTTCATTCGTTCGCGTCACCTTCGTCTGTATCACAGTCACCACCTTCGGTTGAGTCTCCGACAGGGGGTGGCTCGGCGGTGACGGTGGTACCGTAGATCTCGGTCGCCCTCGTCCCCGTTTCGCCATCAGAGGAAAAAGGGTATTATTATTTATATATTATAATTAAATATTTAAAAATTTGTCAAACCATTAACTCATTTATTATCAAACTTTTATGACAAAATTAAATTCATTATCACTTGAGCTTTAATTTTTTTTAATCATAGAAATAAATTTCTTACCAATCAGGTAAACCTGCGTATAAGGGTCAATACATGGTTTACGCCCACTCCTACATTTTCTAGCCATATGACTTGTTTTTCCATAATCAAGGCAAGAAAAAACGCTACTTTCATTTCTTTGAGATGATGGATGTTGCCAAGAAATTGGAGCAATTAAGGCACTTAAAAGATTCTTATTTTTAATTTTGTTAATTATATTTTGATTTTGAATTCTTTAACGATTTGCAGATGACTACTTATTTGCATTGAAATTCTTTTTATTGTTAAAAACAACCAAAACTTCATATTTTTTATATTGTCCCCGAGATTCTTCTTCATTTTAGAGACAGGTAAAACGTCAATTATTTATTAAAGATTTATTTATTCGTTTGTCCTGAATCTCTAAAAATTTGGGACCGATCCTATCTTTAACCTTCTTTAGATTTGTTGAGTGAAAAAAATTATATTATTCTATTCAACAAAAGGTGACATCATAGCAAACGCATCCATACTTTTTCACAATTTTTGATCAATTTAACGAAACACGCCAAAAACATTTAATGAACTTTAAAGGTATTGCAACATGTCTTTATTTTTTTGGTAAACGCTACCAACAACATACCAAACGCTTCCAACAATATCATTGGTACATTTTGGAATAACAACAATGTTTTTGAAATTGCAATGGTTGTGGATTTAATTCTTAAAAACAATTGTTTAACTTCTAAAATTTTGGGAAATTACAATTACCCTACATTGATCTCCCTTGAATTCTAATGACATTGTTCTCCCTTGAATTCTAATGATAAGATAGCGACATCCCCTCTTATTTATAACTACGATAAAAAAAAATAGATATAGATGATTTATATTTACCATTTTTTATCTGTCGTTAATTTTTTTTTGTTAGTATATGTATACTTAAGAGAGATTAGTACATATTTTAAAATTAAAGAGTGTCGATTTCTTTTTAAGAAATCTTAATAGAGGTGAGTGTAATTTTCATTAAAATATTATATTATAATCCAACTAAATTTTTTTATTATAGTTTCTCAAAGTTTAACTTACTATAATATTTTTAGATGGAATAATAATAATAATAATAATAATAATAATAATAATAATAATAATAATAATAATAATAATAATAATAATAATAATAATAATAATAATAATAATAATAATAATAATAATAATAATAATAATAATAATAATAATAATAATAATAATAATAATAATGCATTATGGTCTATATAAAGAAATCCTTCACCACATACTTGGAATCATTCACCCTCCATTGTATTAATTAATTAGCATCACAAAATGCATTTCATCACTCTCTTCTTCTTCCTTTTCCTCTCTATCAACACCCTCACTTCTTCAACATCATCATCACACAATGAAGACACTTTAAATTTTGTTGGTCCTATAGACCGCAAGTTGTTAGGCATAAACAAGAAGGAAAAACTAAGTCATTTCAAATTCTTCTGGCATGACATTATGAGTGGAAAAAACCCATCTTCAATTATGGTTGTTCCACCAACATTAAACTCAACCACTGGTTTTGGTTTTGTCAACATGATTGACAACCCTTTAACATTAGGACCAGAATTGAGTTCCAAACTTGTTGGAAAAGCTCAAGGCTTCTATGCATCTGCTTCACAGGTTGAACTTGGTTTACTTATGGCTATGAATTTTGCTTTCATTGAAGGAAAGTATAATGGGAGTACTATTACTATCTTGGGGAGGAATCCGGTTTATGATAAGGTTAGAGAGATGCCTGTTATTGGTGGGAGTGGACTCTTCAAATTTGCTAGAGGGTATGCTCAAGCTAATACTCATTGGATTGATCTCAAATCTGGAGATGCTACGGTTGAGTACAATATCTATGTTTTTCATTATTGAGTTGTTAATTATTGTTGTTGTAATATTTAAGTAAGAAAAGAGAATAAGAATGAGAAAGATAAATATGAAGGTCTGAGTGTCTTAAATGAGGAGTATATTTAAGAAATAAAGTTGATTTGAAGTTTAAATTATCTAAAGAGAAACTAGTAGAAGACCCGTGCGTCCGCACGGGTAAATCAAATCTTAAGATGAATAATGTATTACAAACGCAAAAAAAGAAGTTTAAAAACTTGAATGAGGAATGTTAAATTAAGATTCATAAACCATAATATAGATGTAATGAAGCTATATATAGTAGCTATTTAAAAAAAAAATAAGAAGTTGAAAATGGAATAGACAAAAGGGTACTATGGTGGTAGCGACCCGTAAAAAAGGTATTATGGTGATAGTGACCCGTAAAAATAGCGAGTTTCAATGATAAAATTCAGATAAGAAAAGTATTACGATGATAGTGACCCGTAAAAATAGTGAGTTTCAGTAATAAAATTTAGTATCTTAGATCGCCTTGGTTGTTACTTATATATAATTGTTATTATAAAATCACTAATAACTGTAATTATTTAAAAATAAATATGTAACAAATTACCAACATTAAATATTTATAATAACTATAAATATTTATAAATGTCACTAATAACTATAAATATTTACAAATATTTTATTAAAAATACAAAAAAATATTGTGGTGATAGTGACCCGTAAAAATAGTGAGTTTTCGTGATAAAATTCTTTATTTTTTAATCTCAAGTTTGTGTTTGACTTAAAACAAATAAACAGCATAAAAATTAATTAAATGTTTGTCTATTTAATGAATATATGATTTAGTGGACAAATTTTTTTTGTTAATTCTTTTCTATTTCTTTTTATTTGACATGAATATGGAATACAACCTCTAATTCCAAGAGAAACCATACATGCAGCTGAAATAGACAGCATGTCTATTGACATAATTAAACTTTTATTTTGTAGTTTCATTTTATACGTAAACCTTACATCTTCTTTATCAATGGTTAATGGTGATGAATTTGGAATATGATAAACACCAACTAAAGTGTTATGAGCCATGAGACAGGATTTTGAAGCTATGTATAAAAAACAAACGCATATATAGTGTCTAGTGGCTATTTTATGTAATACGTCTTTTTCTTTTGTTCTCCTACAACACTTGAAGAAACATCCATTTATTTGGGTGAATTTTTTCATGTTTTTTTCTCAAATATACCATTTTCGTAGTAGTATTGATGTGATATTGTGAGTAATTCATGTTATATTTCTTATTGATGTGATACTTGATAAAATTTTAATAGAATTACTTAGGGCAGGAATTTGAGACATGGATTGATGTTATAAACTCAAATTCATTCGAAGCTAATATTGATTTCACAAGAAATTAATGATAGGTAAGAAAACAATGATCAAAATTTAGTAGTAAATTTTTCCAAATCTGCTAACGAATTAAAATTATTATTACCTTTTGCACCTTCATATCTAAGAACATGATTTGACTCAAGTGAATTATTCATGAATTGCTTACATATAGAGGGCAATCAAAAGTCACTAAAAAACCAAGTACAATTAGTTGTATAGGTTTTAGAAGCATAATGAACAGTAAGGATATACCTGTTATCATCATATCAATGTGCCCCATAAATTTACTGATGTCCTATACTACACTTATACATGCTACTTCACACCAATGCACAAATAAAAGTATGCATGTGAAGTATCAAGTCATCAAACATGCTACTGATGTCCTATACTACACTTATACATGCTACTGATGTCCGTCTTTGCCCAGAAGTATCAAGTCATCAAACATCTTGAACAAAGCATACACATCCTGAGAAACGAAAAAAGAATAATTGATATGAAATACCGAGTAAAATTTAAGTAGATCCGAAGAAAATTTACCTTGAGGAGAGGAACAGGGGGTTTATCTTCACCAGGCTGAGAATACCATTCAAGAAGGCTGGCCAAGAGGGGGTTTATTTTCAAATATAATTATCTGAAATTATGCGGTGGCCTGGCCAAGAGTTATTTATGAACTAAAATCATGGCCCTCATGAGACTGATGAAGCAATATGGTAAAACTTATAGCCCTCGGGAGACTGATGAAGCAATATGGTAAAACTTATAGCCCTCAGGAGACTGATGAAGCAATATGGTAAAACTTATAGCTTGTTTCAATAATACGTACCAAGTCTTCTACGATGATATTAATCCTTCCAACCACGAGATGATCCACTTGCGTATAAAGGTAAATTATGCTCACTTGCACCATCAAATTACGCTCACTCAGTCAATTGCTAGCATTGGACAGAGCAGTCTTAAAGAAAGTGTAAGAAGACTCGAGATCAAAGTGAAGCTGTCAGGTCTGTTGTTCCGTCAACTCATCAACTGCACCCATCTTTGATAACCTTGCAATCAAATCCTTCATATTTATTTTCCCCTCAAAACCAGACGGAAAAATCGTCAATTTGTTAAGTGAACCATAAAGGTATGAGAGCAAAGGATGAACATAGTTAGTAAATTAGACCCACACAGAAAAACAGCCATCAGGCTAACTTCCATATCTAGATGTTACTCCAACCGTCCCAAAATAATTGATTCAAAATTAACGATCCACAAAATAATTGTAACGCATGATCACATAACTAAACCTGTAAACTATTCACAGCAAATTCAACCCAAACACACATAACAAAGCCTTAATCAAACATGTTAAACAGATTCGTACAACAATACAATAGATCATTTCTATTTCACGTAGAACACAATCAATAATAAATTATTCACCAACAAAAGCCTATAATACCTCTTCCATTTCCCTAAGAATAACATCCCGCTCCCGGCTGATCCGATTCTCATCAAACTTTGAATACTGAAGAATATCAGCCAGAATATCAAGCGCAATTGGAACATCATTCAGCGAAACCTTAGCATAATAAGCAGTCTGCTCCCTCGACGTACACGCGTAAAGTACCTGCTACATATCATAAATTAGAGTGATGCCAAACCAATAAAGACTGAATTTTGACTCTCCTCAAAACATCAGTGGGATACATGAAGCAACAACAACGATAGGCATTGAATGATGCAGTCATGATGATAAGAGGTCTACAGTTCTGATGCAACCAAATACTAATAATTATACTTGCAAATACTTATCCATGTAGATAATAATTATACTTGCAAATACTTATCCATGTAGAGTTGAACATGAATGCAATACCTATATAAGTTATGTAAACATTTGCCAAATGCAAAATGGGGGAAAATCACAAGAGCAACAACAATTAATCTTATTTAAAGGCATACCTTCTACATCATCATCTTCCTCATCATCATGGTGCAAAAACATATCACTCAAATGTTCAAAAAAATCAGCAATCCAGCAAACAAAGTATTCAGTTTCTACACTCAGTATATGAATAGAAAAACTTAAGTAGAGTCAATCCTTGTGCCTGCTCATCAGTGTTGCAAACAAAACACCAGAATCTACAGTAACTTGCATCATGTAAAATACTTATCTTTCAATGGTCACGACGATACCGCGAATTCCATGAAATGAGGTTGGACACTTCGTTATCGCATCCTGCCTGCCAAGACCTGTAGGTGGTGTTTTGAAATCCATGCTATCAGTAAAATTTGAATCAAGCAGTGCCAAGGTTTACACATGAAATTCAAGAAAATAGCAAAACGTTCACCATTGTTGCTTCTTCTCTGTTGGCAGCGCTGGTGGCTTCACTAAACCCTAATAAGCATAACCTAACTGAAAAACAAAACAATCTTAGATCTATTGATCCGAAAATCATCAAACCTAACCTTAAAAATAACCTGCAAAAAGAGAGAGAGGGAAGGAAAGGGGTTGTGGCGGCTAGGTTGGGGAAGGAAAGAGAGACAAGGAAATGGAGATGAAAGAAAGAGAGAGGGACTCTTTATGGAGATGAAGAGAGAAGGCAGTGTACTGATTAAGGAGATTTTCAAGGAAATGGGGGAAGTTGGGGGAGCGTGAGTATTACCCGGCGGATAACGCATGAAAGGCACCGGATGTCTAAGCTTTGGACGGAGGTAGTGTTCCTCTGTTGTGTGGTTCCCCAAGATGAAAAGAAGTTCTGCAGAGGAGTGGGTATAAAATTGATTGGAGGGAAACGAAAAATGACAAAAAGTTGAATGGAAGTACAAAACAATTTGAGTTTGTCCAATGAGAAACACACAAATGGCAAAGATGAAATTTTAATTTGTTACTCCCTCCGTCCCACAATGAGTGACCTAATTGGAATAAAATGATGTCCCAAAATGAATGACCCATTTCAATTTCCAATACACTTTTTCCAGTTTTACCCTCTAATTAATAAAAGTTTCATAATTTTCAATACATAATAAGGGTAGTATAGTAAAAATACTATTATCTCTCTTACTTTTAACCACATTTCTTAATATGTGTGAAAAGGTGGGCTGGGTCACTCATTGTGGGACGGAGGGAGTAATTACTTAGATAGCCTTTTGGTCGTGTAATTTTTTTTTGAAGGAAGGGTATATTAGTCAGTTTGGGCAACATTATAGTATTGGGTAGATAGTTGATGTAAGATTTACTCTGGAGATATTTTATTTAAAATTTCAAGTTGGAAATCAAGTTAACCAAAGATTTAGTTTACTTCAGGAACCTTCAATTTACTCTTTGATGCAACAAATTAAGCATAATAACACTGATTATATTATTAAAAAATTATTTTTAATGACCAAATTAGTGAGTGAAATATTTTGGTCACTATAACTATAGAATTAGCCACGAAAATTCAATATCTTGCACATAAAATTTTAGATGTTGGTAAATCAGTTATAAAATTAAATCAACTATCAAATTAGCGGCCATAATTTAGCGAACAGAAATTCGGTTCCAAATATAATTTTTTATTTATTTTTATTATTTTTGTTTTCCTACTCTTTTTTTATATATACATTAATTTATGAAGTTACTAATTTCCGTCAATTTTTATTTATAAAATTTTAATTTCTCCTAATTTTTAATCTTCAATAAATTTTTTACTTTTTATAAAAAAATCTATATCTTAATTATGACAACATACCTAAGTTTTATATAAAAAGTTTGATTGCATAAATTTATAATTGTATAAAATATGTTATTTTTAAAAATCTAGTCACTATTAAATTTATTTACTATTTAATATAGGGTTAAATATGTTACATATCCCTGTAAATATATTAAAATTTGGTTTCAGTCCATCTAATATTTTTGTTCAAAGAATCGTCCCTATAAAGTTTTTCGTCCCAATTATTCACCCTTGACGTCAATTCCACTTAACGGACACAGACATGGACAATGAGTTGACATTATTTTAAATAAACGGTCAATAATTAATTTCCACATGTGTAATCAAATTACCAACATAAATATTCATCCTTCTTGTCCGTCTACGCATACTTCAAGCCTCCCCCTAATACGTTAGCCTAATTCTTCTTGGTGTTCATAATTTTTCCTTGCAAGTGGAATCGATCGAGCTTAGTTTCTATCCAGAATATCAAAATCGCCTTTCGTCTTCTTCATCTAAGGATAATTGATGTCGTATTCCAGAACTGCTGATTCAAAATCCATGAACAATGCGTCATCTTCTGTGCGATGCATACGAGGAAGGAAGTGTGGCTGTGAAGCACGGACGGTTTCATACTTATGCAAGAAGGGTCCAAATAAAGGTAGACTCTTCTGGAGATGTCCATTTTGGTAGAGTGGAGATACTTGCAATTTATTTGTATGGGATGAAGATCTGGCTGAAGACGACAATGTTGGTGTTGAACCGATAGATGTCAACAAGCTAAAGGAACTGGAGACTGTTGAATTGTTGAGAGAGTTGTATCAAGCTTCCAAGAAGAAGAACATGAAGCTGCAAGCAAAATTGATATCAGAGGCATGGACTGGAAAAATCAAGTTTATATTTTTGTTGGTTTCTCTTCTGATTAATGTTTACCTACTATGGAAATGTAATTGTTGAAATCATCAGTAATGAGCAATGTAATCACTGTGTCATGGGCAATGTAATCACTGTGTTACGGTGTAAGATTGTATGTGTACAATTGTAACACCCCAAATTCTACCTGAAAATATCATGCGAGAAATCAGAGTATTTTAAAAACTATCAACAAGCATTTGGGATATCACATTTACTTCATATAACAACTCATAAACAGATACATAGCACTTTAATCTCAGAGAAGCACAAAACAACTTATAACAACTCTTAGACAAACCAACTTCATTTTAATATGCAGCAGAATCATAACATTCGACTTTATAAACAAATCATCTTATTTAATCGGAAACAACTTCAAACATCATAGTACTTCTCATTATCCAATTTGGAACTCAACAACTAAAACATGAACAACATAGAAACAACAATATAGACAACCCCCGAGTACTACGTATCAGAGCGACACACCAACCAGACACGACGAAGCTACAAACTTCCACAGCTATACTTGAGTACCTGCCCATTTCCTATGGTAGGGGAAACATCAACAGAAGGGGTGAGATATCAAACAGTATAAAGGAAAGTATGATAATAGATATAGCAAGATAATATCATACACAATTCACCACTTCTCAATATAAGCAATTTGCATCACGACAACAACATGGATCATATATTCCAACTTATACACATATATCATTAATACATATATATTCACAGTCTCATCATATATGTTTCATTCACGTACATCATATCTACAACACATCAACAATCCATATCAAATTAATTCAACTTCACAAACTATGCATCCACACATCATAACAATGAATCGAATGTAACTCGGTTTACAAACTCGAATGCGACTCAAACTATGCATATGCATGTGGTACCAATGGGAGCTTCAGCCCCCGTCACCAATTGCCATTTGGCCCGTCATGTTTGCCATAGTTTTCAGCCCGTCATGTTTGCCATAGTTTTCAGGCCGTCACAGAGTATGCATATGGAATGTAACTCGACAAACAAGACAACACAACATACTCATCAAAATCACATATCATCACGAGGCATAAGCCTATATCACAATCACATTACCATTTATTCGAGGTAATTCACGTCACTATAATATTTCATCTTCACTTAGTCACAAAATCATCCTCACAAATATATACAACATCACGTATTCACAAAATCGTCACAAATATAATTCGCATATCATCAAGATCATTACAATTATCATCATGTTTTGGCACATCAACACAATTACTCAATTTCACATATTAACACAGTCATCACAATTATCATCATAATCTACTAAACTAACGACAATTAGCTAGGATTCATACCATAAGGTTAATCACATAACAATGCACAATAATAATCATATTGGCAATCACAACATTACTCGCAACAAAGACGTCCAAACCGAAATCACAATTTTTGGTCAATTCTCAAAATAATCTCAATATGCCAATATGTCAAGTAAAACAAATCGACTAAATCAAGTAGAAATAATGTTAATTATCAAAACAACATCATTGGCATAACAATATATTATTCTCAACTTGAATATTCAACCAAAACACAATTACGGTCAATTTCTCAAAATACCGTAATTTACCGATAAACCGAATAATTGGTCAAAGTCCAAGTATATTCCAATCACATAGACTTATTGGAATTAATTCAACTAATAATTTAATTATCCAATTAAAAATCAAACTATATTAATTTCAATTCAACTATTATATTTCTATTCCATTATTTTCCAATTCTACAACCAAAACTCATTATTTCACTATCAATGGTTTACCCACAACAAACACAACATTCTAATACACATAGATTATCAATTGCACACAACTTATCACATTTATATCATCACATTCCAACAAATCATCAAATACCCAAAATTGCAACATAGAAGAACATGAATATCAAAGTATAGAATCAAACCCACCATAACATACTATCATACAACCCTTTAGCATGAAAGAACCCCACCCTTACCTTGGCAAATATGGGCTCTTTCACCATAGCTCTAAGCTTTTCTCCAAAATAAATCCTTCAAACATAATTTGGAGACACACCTAAAAACCAGTTCGGAAATCAGCTTATCAGACGAACTTAAAACCCTCAAAATCAAAATCGCTCCGGTCAGAACTTACCTCTATGAGTCAGGAACATTATGTCAAAACCACGCGACGATCCAACGGTTAGATTGAGAGATTCATCCGTTTTGTTAAGGTGACTCAATGCTGAAACTTGCTGCGAAAATGTGGTTTCTTCTAGCTTTTCTCTTCCACCATTGTTCTCTTCCCTTTTGCCTCTTTTCTCTTCTTCCTATCTTTTCCCCCAAATGAAAGTAGTAGCCTCTAAAACCCTAACCTTCTCTTACTATCTCATTTATGTCAATTGGGCTTAACCCACCAATCCATCCATTATGTTTCTATCACTTAGGCCCATTTAGTTATATCTCTCTAATTACTCAATTAAGCCAAATAACACAAACACACACTCATAATTAAATACTTAAATAATTATTATATCACATAATAACTAAATAAATAAAGAATTATTAAAAATGCCAAACAATATAATTACTAAAATGATAGCGAATAAAATGGGGGTGTTACAACAATTATAATGATGTACTCCCTCCGTCCTAAAATATAAGAGAAAAAAACATTTTTCTTGTCCCAAAATATAAGAGAAAAATAACTTTTATCTTTTTCAAGGTAAAATTAAATGCAAACTGCATTTAATTTACTCTCTCTTGTTTTTTTTTATAATTAACAACCAATTAAAATTGCTTTTACATTTTTTCAAGACAATTGATTTAAGAAAATAAAAAAAAACTTCATCCAAATTATTATGTTTTTAATTTTTTTTAATAAATGTGAATTTTGTTTTTTTTCTTATATTTCGGGACGGAGAGAATACTGATTAATGAATTGTAGTTGTATTAGTAAGTTCTTTAAAACTCATTTATTTAGTACATAATTTTGCACAGTTGTAGATAGTTTTGCATCGCTTTCCTCTTTATTTTTCTAATTATCTTCATTAAAATTTTAATTCCCTATTGCTTAAAAAATAATTTACCAGTAATAATGTGGATCCAACTTCAATTCTTTTCTCAAAATTAAACCATTGTTCATCTCCCTCACTAAATTACCTTAAAAGTTCAGTGATTGAAAAATTTATATGAGAGTGAAAATATCATGTTATTGTGTCTTGTTAGTGTTAGTGTTATTGAGGTATACTACAATTTTTTTTGCCATATAGTGACGTCCATATCATATTTTGTGACAATGTTAATAACCGTAGGTATATAGGCACTACATACCTTTGATATTTTATTTCTTGCATAGATATAGATAGTTTATAAATAACTTAAATTAGTCTATAAGTAATAAGAATTAATTTTTTTTATAATATAATTCAAAATATATTTTTTTTTTGTAAAATTTTTATTATAATAAAATATATAATATTCCTTAGGTTTTTTCTTCTTTCTTTGGCGTAAACCTACTCTCACTTCTCTCTTTCTCCAAAACTCTAGTCGTCGTCTCTTCTCTGAACTTAACTTCAGCCACCACCTCTTCCAATTAAAAAACTAATTTTATATATATATTCATCATCTCACGGTCTTTCTAAAGAACTAAATTAATTACAATTTCATACTATCAGTGTTGTATTTCTTCCCTTTTTTCCGGCCACCACAACTTCAAACGACGAAACGATTGTTAATATTATTACAAAATAAAACGATAAGAAGGTAATAGAAGATTTGGTTCTTACCTCTAACATTTTATTAATATTATTAGAGAAACGATATTTCTACAACTTTCATACCGTTTTGTTTCTTTATTATATTTAATAATTACTTTTAACTGTTTCTAATGCAAATTAACATATGTTCTTGTTGTATTTTTTTTTTTTTTTGGATCACATGTCCTTGTTGTATTTTAGTAGGTGTATTATTAACATTGACAAAGGGCAAAAAGGAAGCATAATAAATACTAGTCCATAAAACAACAACAATGAAACATTTGAATTTAACCATTGTCTAAATTTTTTAGCCGTGATCACAAATCAAAATAAATTAAAATAAAACCAAGCCAAGCTAAGGTTTACAAACTATAGGCACACAAATCCTTAAATTGCAACAAATCCAAATCCCACACTAAAGAACCATAAACATAGTAAAACCCACACAAACACAAATCCTAAAATTAAACATAAAATCATTAGTGAGAAACATAAACATTGTACTCAACAACAGCAATTGCATTTTTGGGATCATACGAATAAGTAGTAAGTTGAGCATAGCCTCTAGCAAATCTGAAAACTCCACTCCCACCAACAACAGGCACCTCTCTAACCTTATCAAAAACAGGATTCCTCCCCATGATAGTAATACTACTTCCATTATACTCTCCTTCAAATAAAGCCAAATTCATAGCCATGAGAAAAGAAAAACTATCCTGTGATGTAGAAGCATACAAACCTTGACATTTTCCAACAAGTTTGGAACTCAATTCGGGTCCTAAAGTCAAAGGGTCATCCATCATGGTGACTAAACCAAAAGAAAAGGTTGAGTTCAACTTCAAAGGTGATGGAACAACTGCGAATGAAGTTGGGTTTTTTCCAGTCATTATGTCATGCCAATAGAATTTTAAATGACTTAGCTCTTCCATCTTGTTTAGGCCTAACAATTTGCGATCTATTGGTCGAACAAAGTCGAAAGTGTCATCATTTTGTGATGATGATGTTGAAGAAGTTATGGTTTTGCATGAGAGGAGAAGGAAGAAGAGCAAAGTGAGAAAATGTTGGGATGACATTGTTGTGATGATATGTGAGGAGACAAGAAAATAATGAGAGGGTGTGAGTGAATTGAAGTGATGGTGAAGGGTTTTTATAGAACAATAAGGCTGCGAATGCACTATTTTGATTCATATTTTTAGCACATGAGTGAAGATTACTGTTATATATTAATTTCTTATTGTTAAGAACTTGTCTTATCTTATTATATATAACAATTATTTCTTTCATGCATATAATATGTAATACCTATATTTCATGTCAATTAATGTGTCAAAGATTATCTCAATATAGTCTATCAAAGATCTATTGGGCCTTTTTCTATCAGGTATTCATTTTAAATGATTCAGTTAGGTTGAACCATAATTCTAAGATGGTATCAGAGCACAGTAAAAATTTAGTTGGACCTCATCCAATCATGTTTTAGGAAAAATATTATTTTTCGTCCCTTAACTTTGTCTCGGGGTCCATTATGATCCCTTAATTTTTAAAAAGTTCAATTCAATCCCTTAAGTCTTAAAAACGGTGCGCGTAAGTCCTTTACGTCTATTTACTGCAAACGGACGTTAGGTCTGCAGACGTGGCAAATGACATGGTTTATCTCCTTCTTTTTTGTTTTCATTTTTTTAAATCCAAAAATACCAAAAATTCTTTTTTTTGCATTTTTTTAAATCCAAAAATACCAACATTTCCAAACCCAGAAAAATCCCAAACACACAAAGGGTTTCCAATTTCTCCACAACTTCTTCTTTTCCAATTCGTTCTTTTTCTTTCTTAAATGTTAGATCTGGTTTATCTTGAAGAGGCGCCGGAATAACGACGACAAATTGTTCAATTTTCGAAAACATCACAACATTCTAAGTTTTTCTTTCTTCCTCACCCTGACTATGCTAACGTTGATGGTTCTGTTTTGGTGGAAAGAAAGAAGGAGGGAGTTTGAAGTTGAAATTGAAATTGGGGAAGATGCCAACGGAAACGGAAACAATGGGTTTCCAATTTGTTCATACATTTTCTTTCCGATTTGTTCACAACTTTTTCTTTTTCAATTTCAGTCTGAGCCTAATTTTTCCTTTCAACTTGTAAATTTGAAATGTTAAATTTGAAACATTAACAAAATATAGTTTACAGTGTGAATATGATGATAAGTATTATCATTAATAATAACCTGAAGAAGCAAAACGCGGTGAAAACGTAACCAAAGGAAAGTTTTGAAGAACAAGGATGTGTTTGTGTCATTGAGAAAGAAAGAAAAAGAGAAATAAAACCAAAGGAAAGGACAAGGACACAAACATAAAAGACAAATTGGATATGGTGAGGATATCGTCATAGTGTTGTTTGAAGTTGCAGTGTGTGCTTTTATGGAGATAGTAACTCTAATGGTGGTTTGAAAGGAGAGTGAGGGTGGCTGGGTGTTCATGGGTTTGCATATGAATCGTACATGGTGGCCACGTAACACATCAACCATGCCACATATACTCTTATTGTGAACTCTCACTAACAGAGACAAACGGAAGGACAAACGTGCTCCATTTTTAAGACTTAAGGGATTGATTTGAACTTTTTAAAAGTTAAGGGACCATAATGGACCCCGAGTCAAAGTTAAGGGACGAAAAAAGGTATTTTCCCCATATTTTAGTATGAAATTTGGTCTTAATAGAGATTATAGGCAAGTTTTAGTAGAATTAAAATCTAACTAGAATATGACACACGCGTTATGCGAATGTGTTTAATATTTTGTTTGTTTGTTTGTTTGTTTGTTTTCTCTTTAAAAATCAAGATATCATATAGGGAGAACTAAGGGTTCTCCAACCTTATTACAAAAGAGAAACGGAAAAACCCCTGCAAAAGAAAAATTACAAACCAATTACTTTACGAGAGATAGTACAACAGATCCATGCAAAACTCGTAAAAAGAATAATTGGGATGAGTAATTTTCCTGCAATTCTACTATCTCCAAACCAACAACTTTATATTCCAAACGGTGTTGTTCACATTCCACGCCTCTTTGTGAAAACAAACACCATTTCTAACCAACCAAAGACACCAAGTTGTAGCAAACTGTCATACCCCAAAATTTGCCCTCCATGTTCCATTCACAATGATTCAAGGTTCAAGATTCAGTGCCAAAGCTTTGCTCAAAAAATCCCAAAGATCACTCACTCCAAAGTCCAGATGATCCATAGTCAACTGGTTTGACCTAAAAAAGTCAACCATCACCAGAGTATAGTCAAAGCTTCCCAATTTTGGTCAACATCTAGTATGTGAAGTACAACCATCATTTGATCAAAGATTGATCATGATTCCATTAATAGAAACTCAGAGATGAACAAATACACAAAGGTTCAAATTAGGGTTTCTTAGGAGAAAGTCAACCCAACTTTGACTGGGCATAACTTTCACATGGAACATCAAAAATTCCCCACTCAAAGCCTATTTTGAAGGAAATTGGATTCTCTACAATTTTGCCTCTCACAAGCCAGGGCTAGAAGTGATTCATTTGAGAGATACAGTGCAAAAGATTATAGGTCCTTTTCAGGCATCCTTCAAAAGCAGTTTTTTCCCAAGGAGGATATGATCAAGATAAAAGCCCCAAATGAAAAATATGTTCCAAAGTGGCTCGTAGAGGACCTCTTGAGGTTTCCAAAAAGTATTAGAACTCCTTCATAGCTCAAAAATTGAGTGAGATATGATTGATCAAAGTTGGGTGATTTTTGGAGGTAAGATGTGGAAAAAAGAAGGTTCAAATGGAGAAACTTTGCAAATGGGCCTATGGTATTATGATTAAATCTTGAACCACAAGTCACTAGCATGCCCAAAACAAAAAGCCACGAAATTTAATATATTATTTGATTTAATATAATTTTTTATTTCATTTTAATGATTTAATTAAGGAAAAATCAAATATTTTGTTAAAAGATTCACAATTTACCAATTTCAATCATATTTATGATAAATTGGCAATATAATTTCGTGGTACACTAATTGAGAAAAGATTAATGCAATATTTGGCAAAAAAAGAAAGTTTCAATTCAAGAAGCAAATCAATTTTGACAAGAATGGCAAGAATGGATTGAAGAAGTTTTGGACCTTTCTTTTAGACCTAATCCATTCACTATAAGTAGTTGAAGGGGTGCACACGAATAGGGGTTGGAAATTCTGCAGAGAGAACCATACTCACGAACAAGAAAATCCACCTAAAATCAAGATTCGGTTTTGAGGATTCAAGGCATTCCAAGGAGGTTTGAAGATAGCCATACGTTCCTGGGAGTTTCCTGAATCAATTGGGATCATCACGCGTCATAAAAACCCCCAGAATAACCTCCTATAAGCCGAGGTAAGTCTTTCTCAACTTTGGTTCGATTGGCATGTTGGAAGCGTTCATATGTCAAATTGTTGGTGTGTTATGGTTTGTAAGATTGCTATGAATGTTTCTGGATGATTTGATTGAAGTTTGCGTGGTTTATGTGTGCATTGCCATTGGAAGCCGAAGGGGGTTTTAGGGTTTTGAATTGGGGGTTTTGTATAAGGGTAAAATTAGGTTAAAAGGAAGGCATGATGGGGTTCGTATAGGGGGGACGAAGGGATTAGAGGGGTCGCGCCATATTTATATGTATGCAGGTGCTGTTCGCAAATTCTGCAGGTCCATGTTGCTACGAACAAATTCGTAGCTATTTCCTAGCTAAAACTCAGAAAATAACCAGGTCTGGTGGGGAAGATGATGATGTGTCCCCGTCTGGTTCGCCCATTCAAATTTCGCGCGCGTTTGCTGTATGAGATGTGTTGTGGTCTTTTTTATGTATTGTATGTTGTTTGGTTAACACACCATGGTGGTGGATGAGTTGGCACGCGCGTTTGTATATTGTTCCAAGGGTCCAGGGTTCGATCCCTGGCCCCGTATGTATTTTTTCTGAATTTTCTTGTGTGATCCCATACGCCCAAGGCCTTGCACCTCACCATGAACCCCTCCGATCTCACCCTTGGTTCTCCACTTGGCTAGATCTAACGTGCCCAGCCTTGGGATCCATACCATGTACCATACCAATTGCCACACTGAATACTAATCTCAATAAACAAATAAATTTTAATTAATAATTTGTTTTAATTAATCTCTTTTAATATATTTATTTATGTATTAATAATTATTTTTTCTAAAATAAATTAATACATGATATTTATATTAAAATGTCAATTTGTTGTTCGTGCCGATTAAATCGATTAATCGCTATGGGCAATAATAATTTTAATTAAAATGTTTATTTAATTAAAATAAAATTCAAACTATATTCGATTAAATGGTTGCAATCATCTTATTGATTGTGATGATTAATCTTGCCTGGTCCTAAACTCGATTTGTTATTATTTGTAATCGTGTTAATCGGTTATGAGAGGTAACAATACAAAACAAAATGCATAAAAAATAATAAAACACAATAATTCACTATTAGTGATAATCGAATCAATCGATTTGAATTGGTAATGGTACAAAACCCCTAATCTTTTGACTATGGTGATCAAACCCATTGATCATTGCGGTTAATTGTGCCAAATCAGGGTTGTACGCCCAAACCCTAAAATAATTCTAAAATCCATTCAAACTTCAAATTCAAAAATACAGATGTTTATCTACGATAGGCTATTCAAAGCCTTCAAATCTTCAAACCTTCAAATCAAATTTCAAACCTTAAGGGCGTACAACCCGTAGTCCGAACTACGTTGACTCTGATTCTCCTCAAGGAGATACGTAGGCACTTGGCAACAAGGCGAGTCCCCTTCCTCCAAATCTTAATGACGTCTTTAACCCTATTAGCTGTTTGTCATCTTTCTTTATAAACCTTGCCATAAACCTTTATCTTTGAATGTTAGCCTTTAGGAAAGGGTTGAGGGTGCCTAACACCTTCCCTCGACCTGAATATAGTATCTTACCCTGATCTCTTAATTGCATAGGTTTCCTATTCGCCTTGGTAGAATAGGTGGCGACTCTCTAAGTATAAATTTTTAGGCAGGTTGCTACACAAACCAAACTGTAGAAACAAGCTTCTCAATCAAATGGTTTTGATGAAGACAACATGGATATCCAACATGGATATCTAACTATCAAGAAAGGATGGGAAAAAGATTCAAAGAGCATTCAATCCAAGTCTCAATATAGCATCAAGTCTCTTAAAACAACTTTTGAAGACTTTTGGAGTTAAGGTATAAACATATTATTATCTTGATAAAATAGTGCTCAAAATACATACATTATTGCATAAAGTCACTATGTCCTTTCTCTAAAAAATCTTGGCATTTTAGAAGTCTTAAGAAACAATTTTTTTGTGTCTTCCTTCAGTGTAACCGGTTACAGTTATAGGCGTAACCGGTTACGATCGCGCAGCCAGACTTCCTTTTTCTTCTGGAATTCTTTTTCTTTCCAGCGTAACCGGTTACGGTTCTTGGTGTAACCGGTTACGAAAACGCATTTTCAAAATTTTCTTCTACAACGGTATAGCGTAACTGGCTTCGGGCATTTTCGTAACCCGTTACGACTGAAACAGTAGCACTTGTTCATTTTGTTTTGATGCATACGGATCAGAATTTATTTCACTCAAACATTGCACTTGTTCATTAAATCATACTCATTCCTAGGGGTGTTATGGCATTATATATACCCTCACTTTCAAATTTCATACTTACCTCTTTCATTTTGCAATTATATACATTTATTCTCTCAAATTTCACACCAAGTGCTCTTTGATATTCAAACTTTCACATTGATATTTTTTCTGCGTTAGTGTTCCATACATGTCCAGAAAAATTCATATCATTGATCATAAACATTGAGCACTATACTATCATTGACAATTGCTTGAAAGGGAAGATCAATCCAAGATTGATATATTATTCATCTTCATAAACTCTTGTATCATTCAAAGATATTTTTTTCCTTACTATCTAGGATTGTTGGAAGTAAGTGTTGTGTTTGAAGAGGATTGTTCTTCATTCACATTAGTGTTGCTTGATCTTAAAGGTGTTAAGAACCTTTGATCACCCTATAGGTTAGATAGTAAGCATAGGCTTGTACAGTCATTCTAGCTATAGTGAAATCTCTTTCGTGTTTGAAAGGGGACTGGAGTACTCTCGGATTGTGAGGGGATACAATATATATCATTGTGTTCTTTATCGTTCCGCTTTTACCGCTTTCATCACCATTACCAAGAAAAAGATAAGAGCCATCCAAAACCTTCAAACACTTAACCCAAAAGTTAGTAAAAGCATTCTCATAAAACCGATTGTTTTTGAAAACCTAATTCACCCCCTCTTAGGCATATTTGATACTTACACAAACTATATCCAATTTTGTATAAAACACCAATTTATTATGAAAGAAAAAAAAATGCCAATCCATAAAATTTGATAAACACTCTTCTTCAAAAAAAAAACCTTTACCCACCCAAAAAGAAATTTCACTCCAAATATTTCTCACCACCAAATAACCAAAAAAGAAGTGCTCCCTTGTTTCCGCACTATGACCACAAAAAATACACTTTAATTCTTCCAAAGGAAAAGACATACCTCGAATCACCAAAAGGTCCTTCATTGGATGTCTATTATGAAAGAGTCTCCATCCAAATGCCTTTATCTTGAACGAAACTTCCATTTTCTACAAAAGGACGAAAGCTTCCACATGGTTAATCGGAGGGCCATACAATATCTGAGACTTCTCGTAGAATTCATAACAAGAAGCTACCGTGAATTCTCTCTCCGAAGTTCCGATCCAAACCACTGTATCCTTTCCTACCGTCCACCCATTAAAGTCCTCCAAACGACTCTTTAAAGACATCAATTGATATAATTTTATTGGTGTATAAATTAAATTGTCTCTCAAAAAAGTAAATTTGTTATACATAGATGATATATGACCATTAAATTTTAAATTTTTATTATTCTAATGTTACAAAAATGATATTTGAAATAATATACTTTTGAATTTGTTGGGATTTGAATTTTTGACCTCAAATAGAAACTGAATACGTGATTTTGTCTTTTGAGAAATGATGAATTTTAAAAAATATACTCAACTAACTAAGTATATTTAGTTGGAGTTATTATTGTGTTGTTAAATTTTTTAGTTCAAAATGAGTTTTAAATTCATATCTTTCAAAATACTTCTTATACTAAGAATAAAATATTGTAGTGAGTTGAATTTGGGGCACACTATTGATATATAAGAAAATGGGGAAGATGCCAACGGAAACGGAAACAATGGGTTTCCAATTTGTTCATACATTTTCTTTCCGATTTGTTCACAACTTTTTCTTTTTCAATTTCAGTCTAAGCCTAATTTTTCCTTTCAACTTGTAAATTTGAAATGTTAAATTTGAAACATTAACAAAATATAGTTTACAGTGTGAATATGATGATAAGTATTATCATTAATAATAACCTGAAGAAGCAAAACGCGGTGAAAACGTAACCAAAGGAAAGTTTTGAAGAACAAGGATGTGTTTGTGTCATTGAGAAAGAAAGAAAAAGAGAAATAAAACCAAAGGAAAGGACAGGGACACAAACATAAAAGACAAATTGGATATGATGAGGATATCGTCACAGTGTTGTTTGAAGTTGCAGTGTGTGCTTTTATGGAGATAGTAACTCTAATGGTGGTTTGAAAGGAGAGTGAGGGTGGCTGGGTGTTCATGGGTTTGCATAAGGATCGTACATGGTGGCCACGTAACACATCAACCATGCCACATATACTCTTATTCTGAACTCTCACTAACGGAGACAAACGGAAGGACAAACGTGCTCCATTTTTAAGACTTAAGGGATTGATTTGAACTTTTTAAAAGTTAAGGGACCATAATGGACCCCGAGTCAAAGTTAAGGGACGAAAAAAGGTAGTTTCCCCATATTTTAGTATGAAATTTGGTCTTAATAGAGATTATAGGCAAGTTTTAGTAGAATTAAAATCTAACTAGAATATGACACACGCGTTATGCGAATGTGTTTAATATTTTGTTTGTTTGTTTGTTTGTTTGTTTTCTCTTTAAAAATCAAGATATCATATAGGGAGAACTAAGGGTTCTCCAACCTTATTACAAAAGAGAAACGGAAAAACCCCTGCAAAAGAAAAATTACAAACCAATTACTTTACGAGAGATAGTACAACAAATCCATGCAAAACTCGTAAAAAGAATAATTGGGATGAGTAATTTTCCTGCAATTCTACTATCTCCAAACCAACAACTTTATATTCCAAACGGTGTTGTTCACATTCCACGCCTCTTTGTGAAAACAAACACCATTTCTAACCAACCAAAGACACCAAGTTATAGCAAACCAAACTGTAGAAACAAGCTTCTCAATCAAATGGTTTTGATGAAGACAACATGGATATCCAACATGGATATCTAACTATCAAGAAAGGATGGGAAAAAGATTCAAAGAGCATTCAATCCAAGTCTCAATATAGCATCAAGTCTCTTAAAACAACTTTTGAAGACTTTTGGAGTTAAGGTATAAACATATTATTATCTTGATAAAATAGTGCTCAAAATACATACATTATTGCATAAAGTCACTATGTCCTTTCTCTAAAAAATCTTGGCATTTTAGAAGTCTTAAGAAACAATTTTTTTGTGTCTTCCTTCAGTGTAACCGGTTACAGTTATAGGCGTAACCGGTTACGATCACGCAGCCAGACTTCCTTTTTCTTCTGGAATTCTTTTTCTTTCCAGCGTAACCGGTTACGGTTCTTGGTGTAACCGGTTACGAAAACGCATTTTCAAAATTTTCTTCTACAACGGTATAGCGTAACTGGCTACGGGCATTTTCGTAACCCGTTACGACTGAAACAGTAGCACCTGTTCATTTTGTTTTGATGCATACGGATCAGAATTTATTTCACTCAAACATTGCACTTGTTCATTAAATCATACTCATTCCTAGGGGTGTTATGGCATTATATATACCCTCACTTTCAAATTTCATACTTACCTATTTCATTTTGCAATTATATACATTTATTCTCTCAAATTTCACACCAAGTGCTCTTTGATATTCAAACTTTCACATTGATATTTTTTCTGCATTAGTGTTCCATACATGTCCAGAAAAAATTCATATCATTGATCATAAACATTGAGCACTATACTATCATTGACAATTGCTTGAAAGGGAAGATCAATCAAAGATTGATATATTATTCATCTTCATAAACTCTTGTATCATTCAAAGATATTTTTTTTCCTTACTATCTAGGATTGTTGGAAGTAAGTGTTGTGTTTGAAGAGGATTGTTCTTCATTCACATTAGTGTTGCTTGATCTTAAAGGTGTTAAGAACCTTTGATCACCCTATAGGTTAGATAGTAAGCATAGGCTTGTACAGTCATTCTAGCTATAGTGAAATCTCTTTCGTGTTTGAAAGGGGACTGGAGTACTCTCGGATTGTGAGGGGATACAATATATATCATTGTGTTCTTTATCGTTCCGCTTTTACCGCTTTCATCACCATTACCAAGAAAAAGATAAGAGCCATCCAAAACCTTCAAACACTTAACCCAAAAGTTAGTAAAAGCATTCTCATAAAACCGATTGTTTTTGAAAACCTAATTCACCCCCCTCTTAGGCATATCTGATACTTACACAAACTATATCCAATTTTGTATAAAACACCAATTTATTATGAAAGAAAAAAAAATGCCAATCCATAAAATTTGATAAACACTCTTCTTCAAAAAAAAAAAAACCTTTACCCACCCAAAAAGAAATTTCACTCCAAATATTTCTCAGCACCAAATAACCAAAAAAGAAGTGTTCCCTTGTTTGCGCACTATGACCACAAAAAATACACTTTAATTCTTCCAAAGGAAAAGACATACCTCGAATCACCAAAAGGTCCTTCATTGGATGTCTATTATGAAAGAGTCTCCATCCAAATGCCTTTATCTTGAACGAAACTTCCGTTTTCTACAAAAGGACGAAAGCTTCCACATGGTTAATCGGAGGGCCATACAATATCTGAGACTTCTCGTAGAATTCATAACAAGAAGCTACTGTGAATTCTCTCTCCGAAGTTCCGATCCAAACCACTGTATCCTTTCCTACCGTCCACCCATTAAAGTCCTCCAAACGACTCTTTAAAGACATCAATTGATATGATTTTATTGGTGTATAAATTAAATTGTCTCTCAAAAAAGTAAATTTGTTATACATAGATGATATATGACCATTAAATTTTAAATTTTTATTATTCTAATGTTACAAAAATGATATTTGAAATAATATACTTTTGAATTTGTTGGGATTTGAATTTTTGACCTCAAATAGAAACTGAATACGTGATTTTGTCTTTTGAGAAATGATGAATTTTAAAAAATATACTCAACTAACTAAGTACATTTAGTTGGAGTTATTATTGTGTTGTTAAATTTTTTATTTCAAAATGAGTTTTAAATTCATATCTTTCAAAATACTTCTTATACTAAGAATAAAATATTGTAGTGAGTTGAATTTGGGGTACACTATTGATATATAAGAAAATGGGGAAGATGCCAACGGAAACGGAAACAATGGGTTTCCAATTTATTCATACATTTTCTTTCCGATTTGTTAACAACTTTTTCTTTTTCAATTTCAGTCTGAGCCTAATTTTTCCTTTCAACTTGTAAATTTGAAATGTTAAATTTGAAACATTAACAAAATATAGTTTACAGTGTGAATATGATGATAAGTATTATCATTAATAATAACCTGAAGAAGCAAAACGCGGTGAAAACGTAACCAAAGGAAAGTTTTGAAGAACAAGGATGTGTTTGTGTCATTGAGAAAGAAAGAAAAAGAGAAATAAAACCAAAGGAAAGGACAGGGACACAAACATAAAAGACAAATTGGATATGGTGAGGATATCGTCACAATGTTGTTTGAAGTTGCAGTGTGTGCTTTTATGGAGATAGTAACTCTAATGGGGGTTTGAAAGGAGAGTGAGGGTGGCTGGGTGTTCATGGGTTTGCATATGGATCGTACATGGTGGCCACGTAACACATCAACCATGCCACATATACTCTTATTCTGAACTCTCACTAACGGAGACAAACAGAACGACAAACGTGCTCCATTTTTAAGACTTAAGGGATTGATTTGAACTTTTTAAAAGTTAAGGGACCATAATGGACCCCGAGTCAAAGTTAAGGGACGAAAAAAGGTATTTTCCCCATATTTTAGTATGAAATTTGGTCTTAATAGAGATTATAGGCAAGTTTTAGTAGAATTAAAATCTAACTAGAATATGACACACGCGTTATGCGAATGTGTTTAATATTTTGTTTGTTTGTTTGTTTGTTTGTTTTCTCTTTAAAAATCAAGATATCATATAGGGAGAACTAAGGGTTCTCCAACCTTATTACAAAAGAGAAACGGAAAAACCCCTGCAAAAGAAAAATTACAAACCAATTACTTTACGAGAGATAGTACAACAGATCCATGCAAAACTCGTAAAAAGAATAATTGGGATGAGTAATTTTCCTGCAATTCTACTATCTCCAAACCAACAACTTTATATTCCAAACGGTGTTGTTCACATTCCACGCCTCTTTGTGAAAACAAACACCATTTCTAACCAACCAAAGACACCAAGTTGTAGCAAACCAAACTGTAGAAACAAGCTTCTCAATCAAATGGTTTTGATGAAGACAACATGGATATCCAACATGGATATCTAACTATCAAGAAAGGATGGGAAAAAGATTCAAAGAGCATTCAATCCAAGTCTCAATATAGCATCAAGTCTCTTAAAACAACTTTTGAAGACTTTTGGAGTTAAGGTATAAACATATTATTATCTTGATAAAATAGTGCTCAAAATACATACATTATTGCATAAAGTCACTATGTCCTTTCTCTAAAAAATCTTGGCATTTTAGAAGTCTTAAGAAACAATTTTTTTGTGCCTTCCTTCAGTGTAACCGGTTACAGTTATAGACGTAACCGGTTACGATCACGCAGCCAGACTTCCTTTTTCTTCTGGAATTCTTTTTCTTTCCAGCGTAACCGGTTACGGTTCTTGGTGTAACCGGTTACGAAAACGCATTTTCAAAATTTTCTTCTACAACGGTATAGCGTAACTGGCTACGGGCATTTTCGTAACCCGTTACGACTGAAACAGTAGCACTTGTTCATTTTGTTTTGATGCATACGGATCAGAATTTATTTCACTCAAACATTGCACTTGTTCATTAAATCATACTCATTCCTAGGGGTGTTATGGCATTATATATACCCTCACTTTCAAATTTCATACTTACCTCTTTCATTTTGCAATTATATACATTTATTCTCTCAAATTTCACACCAAGTGCTCTTTGATATTCAAACTTTCACATTGATATTTTTTCTGCATTAGTGTTTCATACATGTCCAGAAAAAATTCATATCATTGATCATAAACATTGAGCACTATACTATCATTGACAATTGCTTGAAAGGGAAGATCAATCCAAGATTGATATATTATTCATCTTCATAAACTCTTGTATCATTCAAAGATATTTTTTTCCTTACTATCTAGGATTGTTGGAAGTAAGTGTTGTGTTTGAAGAGGATTGTTCTTCATTCACATTAGTGTTGCTTGATCTTAAAGGTGTTAAGAACCTTTGATCACCCTATAGGTTAGATAGTAAGCATAGGCTTGTACAGTCATTCTAGCTATAGTGAAATCTCTTTCGTGTTTGAAAGGGGACTGGAGTACTCTCGGATTGTGAGGGGATACAATATATATCATTGTGTTCTTTATCGTTCCGCTTTTACGGCTTTCATCACCATTACCAAGAAAAAGATAAGAGCTATCCAAAACCTTCAAACACTTAACCCAAAAGTTAGTAAAAGCATTCTCATAAAACCGATTGTTTTTGAAAACCTAATTCACCCCCCTCTTAGGCATATCTGATACTTACACAAACTATATCCAATTTTGTATAAAACACCAATTTATTATGAAAGAAAAAAATGCCAATCCATAAAATTTGATAAACACTCTTCTTCAAAAAAAAAAACCTTTACCCACCCAAAAAGAAATTTCACTCCAAATATTTCTCACCACCAAATAACCAAAAAAGAAGTGTTCCCTTGTTTCCGCACTATGACCACAAAAAATACACTTTAATTCTTCCAAAGGAAAAGACATACCTCGAATCACCAAAAGGTCCTTCATTGGATGTCTATTATGAAAGAGTCTCCATCCAAATGCCTTTATCTTGAACGAAACTTCCATTTTCTACAAAAGGACGAAAGCTTCCACATGGTTAATCGGAGGGCCATACAATATCTGAGACTTCTCGTAGAATTCATAACAAGAAGCTACCGTGAATTCTCTCTCCGAAGTTCCGATCCAAACCACTGTATCCTTTCCTACCGTCCACCCATTAAAGTCCTCCAAACGACTCTTTAAAGACATCAATTGATATGATTTTATTGATGTATAAATTAAATTGTCTCTCAAAAAAGTAAATTTGTTATACATAGATGATATATGACCATTAAATTTTAAATTTTTATTATTCTAATGTTACAAAAATGATATTTGAAATAATATACTTTTGAATTTGTTGGGATTTGAATTTTTGACCTCAAATAGAAACTCAATACGTGATTTTGTCTTTTGAGAAATGATGAATTTTAAAAAATATACTCAACTAACTAAGTATATTTAGTTGGAGTTATTATTGTGTTGTTAAATTTTTTAGTTCAAAATGAGTTTTAAATTCATATCTTTCAAAATACTTCTTATACTAAGAATAAAATATTGTAGTGAGTTGAATTTGGGGTACACTATTGATATATAAGAAAATGATATATGCATTATATTATATTTTTTTCATCTAAAATTGTTTTAAAAAACATAAATAAATTGAAAAATGAAGGGAAACGGACTGATGTGTTTCTCAACATATAAAATGAAACACAACTGTCCATTTTATCAACTTAATTTAGTAAAGAATACTTTTGGAAGAATGTAATAAACACAGAATAACACCGATAGACACTATCACTGCTTAGTATCCAAACAACTAAGATTTCACATATACAGTAAAATAAAACAAACAAAAAAGCGAATACAGAAGAAGATATATGGTAAAAATTGTATAAAAAATTAACAGTTGGCTTGTCATAAAAGTATTATTTGTTGAAAATGATGAAAGAGTAGTATAACATTTAAATAAAAAAAATAAAAAAGCTAAAACTAGTTTAGATATACTATACCAAAAAAATTGTAAAATTTCTTTTATATAAATTTTATTAATTGAAAAATAGTGACTCCGATTTTGAATTAAAAAAAAAAGAAAGATAAATTTTAGAAGTTGCCTCATATGATTATTAGTGATGTAGCAAAAATAGTTTGATGTGACAAAAATAATTTTATGTAAAATTTCTTTTATTTTAATTTTATTAACCAAAAAATAATTGCAAGAAAAATAGAAATATTGTTTTATAAGTTTTTATGAGAATATATAATTTTTTTTTTCATAAAGAAGAAATATTAAGAAAAGAAAAGATACATAAAAAGTGGGGGACTATACCAAAACACACTAAAAAAAGAAAAGAACCTAAAAAAAAGGCATTTGAAGCCAATTTTTTTTACAATATCTTGTCCAATGCTCATAGAAATCTCATCAAAGAATGTTAAGAAAGTAGTTGTGAGGCCTATAATTAAAAAATTGTTGCAAGAAAAACATAATTATTGCTTTATAAATTAAAATATGTAAGTAGCTATTAGGTTACTGTATTTTTTTTGCATGATTCAAAAATATGGGAATTTTAGCCTGATTCAAACATATATATTCACATAATTTTAGCATGATTCAAAAATATGGGAATTTAACATTTTTATTCAACACACAAAAACAAGAAAAGCAAGAAATAAAAAAAAATACTCCCTGTCATGCTTAAACCAAACATTGTCCTTAATGTTAAAGCAAAAAATAAAAGGAAAGAAAATAAAACTTAGAAAATCACTAATAAAGAGGGAATTGTCCTTGAGAGATGTTCAAGTTATATATCGCTTCAATCATTTGGCCTTTCCTTAACTATTCTCCCTCTATTCTTGCATACCATTCCTGATTGTTCTCTGAATGCTCACATGGTCGTTAGGTAGGAGCTAGCAGGGGCATAATAGATGTCTCTACAACAAGAAAATCTTCTTCTTCTCCTAACAAGTCTTTAAGATAAATAATATGATGTGTGTATAACCATTTACTACGGTTTTAGACCTATGTCCTTTTTGGCTTCGTAAAGGAAGCATATTTTACACTTATGACAAGGTTTTTATAAGTTTTTTCGGGTCGGACGACCATTTGAATAGTCAAAACTCCATTTTAAAACTACACCAAAATGAAGTTTTTGCCAATATACCTTGTTGATGTAAATATTCGCAGAGCAAGAACTTTAACCTTCATGTTTCTCCAATGCCGAAAACTATATCCCAGGGAGGTTCCAACTTGTTCCTCTCCCACTTATATGCCTAACTAAGGAGATTGGATTTGGTTGTCACATTGATGAAGCTTTCCCTTTTTCAATTTTTTGTGTGCCATTTAGGTTTGGTGAAAGTTTTGTGACGGATATGAAGAATGGTTGATTTTAGGGTGAGGATAGGTATCGTAAGATGAATGGTTTGTGATTCTTATTGTTGGTAGGAAAAAAGTTATTTGTTGTGGGTAATGTGATGAAGAAGAAAATGACTTTTTAGAGTTATGGATTTTTGGAATTTAAGGTTTTTTTTGGAAGTTTTGAGGGTAGATGAGGTGAAAAATGGGATAAAAAAGTTACGTTTGACCATATGATTTTTTTTCATCAAGAAGGTGTTTCTTTACCATCATTAGCTTGACCATGGGTATACTCTCACATAGCACTTATTTTAGTTCATTAGCTTGACCATATCACTTTCAATCATCAAGAAGGTGTTTCCTAGTGGAAACACATATTTTTCAAATTCATCCTATATTATATAATGTTTCAAATTTTGACTATTCATAGTAAACGCACCAGTGGTTTGGCTCCAAACGTCAACATCTCCAGATAGCGTTAATTTATTTACTTTGAAGGATCTAGATAGAGCGGAGTTTTCCCAAAAATGTTTAAATCTAGAATTGAACAATAGAACTAGGTATTACGACATTCCTAGATATGAGATCCTCTCTCACTTCCTTCAATCACACCCCTGTGATTGTTAACAACAATAACAATTGATACAAGATATACTTCCAATTACATAAATTACACTCTTGCTTAAAAGCTTATGAGTAAATCACAATGAACAACTAGTCAAACTCTATGCATCAAAAGATACAAAAGTGACATAATAAAAAACAATAATCTAAAAAGATTCACAAAATCCTAAGACTCTTTCAACAATTAATCTCCTTAGTTTCTTCATGTGTTCTTCTTTAAATTCAAGCCAGTACATACATTGGGCTTGGATATTGAATCTGGCTATAACATTATGCAAATCAAAGCTTATCATATCAAATCTAATCAATCTTCAAATGCAAGGCACAATGTTTTAACATCCAATCAAGCAAATAAAATATTTTGTTATCTCTTCAGCTTTGAAACAAATCTATAGAGAATGCAATCTTCAATGTGTTTCTTGATTAGAAAATGACAAAACAAATATTCTGGAACAATAGTAACTAGTTTTTCAGAAATAGAAACACCACTGGCTGCAATGTCATAGCGACATGTTTACGACATGTTGTCCAACATCTTGCTGAACATATTGTTTTACCAAAATGCAGCCAACAAACCAAACCCTAACAACATCATTGGCACTAAATGGGTATTCAAAACTACGCTTGATGAGAATGGAATAATTGTTTAAAACACAACATGATTGGTGGCTCAATGCTATAATCAAGAAGAATAAATTGATTTTTATGAGACATTCGCTCCTGTTGCAAGGTTAGAAACTATTAGGTTATTTCTTGCATATGCTTGTTCCTTGAATTTTCTGTTATACCAGATAGACATCAAGAGTGCATTTTTGAATAGATAAATAAATGAAGAAGTCTATGCCAATCAACCTTTTATTTTTGAAAACTTCAAGAATCCTTCACATGTGTATAAGTCGAGGAAAGATCTTTATGGCTTAAAACAAGCACTAAGGGCTTGGTATGATAGACTTTGTAAATTTATATTTGAAAGATATTTTAAAAAGGGAAATATGGATACAACATTGTTCATCAATAATGTCAAAGATCACAAGTTATTTGATGAAATATATGTGGATGACATCATTTTTGGATCAACAAATGAAGCCTAGTGTGAATATTTTTCAAATATGATGCAAGGATAATTCGAGATGTATATGATGGGTAAGCTAAACTATTTTCTTGGACTACAAATCAAGAAATCAAAGAATGGTATTTTCATCAATCAATCTAAGTATTGCACAAAACTTTTGAAGAAATTTGATATGGAAAATTGCAAAGAGATTTCTACTTCATTGGGTTTAGGAACTTATGTTGATCAAAATGAATCTAGTATCTATATTGATATAACAAAGTATCGAGGTATGATTGGTTCTTTACTTTATTTAACCGTGAGTCAGCCAGACATAATATTTAATGTTGTCTATGTGATCGATTTTAAGCATATCCAAAGGAATCCCACCTATCTTTGTAAAAAGGATCATGAACTACTTAAAGGGAGCCATAAATGTCATTCTATGGTATTCGAAAGATAGTATATGTTATTTAGTTGGTTATTCTAACTCGGATTATGCTAGTTGTAAAATAAATAAAAAATATAAGGCGACACTTGTCACATTCTTACTAATGCCATAGTTTCATGGTCATGTAAAAAGCAGGTGTGTTGCTCTTAGTACAACAAAGGCATAATACATTACGGCTGGAAGCTCTTGTGCTCAAATTATATGGATAAAACAACAACTTTGTGACTACGACTTATTCATCCCCCTAGGTGTAACAATACAAGTGCTATCAACTTGACAAAGAATTTAATCATGCATTTTCGAACTAAATACATAGACATCCGACATTATTTCCTAAGAAATCATGTTCCTATAGAAGATAATGAAGTTTCAATTGTGGGCACTCATAATCAATTGACGAATATTTTCACGAAATCTCTACCCAAGGTTCCAATTTACAAGTAAAGGAGATAACTTAGTACTTTGGATGAAATTGATGAATAAAATATCACATATTCATCTCTATTTATGGCATGATGATCTTGAAAAGGACATTGTTTCTCTTAGTTCGTCAAAATATCAAGGCTCATATTATTTACTCTTCGAAATTTGTGCTTAATTCACAATTTCATTTGTGAATTAATTAATTGGTAAATATAGTTTAATGATATTTTCTTTGGAGGGATTTCAAGCAAGATGGTAGATCATTTTGTTCAACAAATGCGGGCGAATTTTAAAATTAGCATGGTCAATATGCTTACATATTTCCTTGGCTTTGAGGTGAATCAAATTGAAGATTATGTTTTTTAATTCCTTAAGTAAATATATCAAAAAACATTCTGAAGAATTTCGGCTTAAAGAATGCTCACTACAAACGCATGTCTGATGCCACTCATGTAAAGTTGTCAATGATGAAAAAGGATTTTATGTTGATCAAAGCCTCTAAAGGATTACAATTGGTATTCTTTTGTATTTCACCCCCATTCACCCTGATATTACATTTTCTATTAGAGTGTGTTCTCGCTATCAAGCCAATTTAAAAGTTAGCCATCTTCTGTAAGTCAAATGTGTTATAAAATACATAAATGAAACCTATAAATACGCCATCTTGAATTCTTTTGATATAAACTCCTTTTTTGAGGGTTATTATGATGTTTAGTGTCCGAGAAGGCTGATGATAGAAAAAAACTCATCTGGTGAATGTTTCTTTTTTGGAAACAATTTGATTTCATGGTTTAGAAAGAAACATAATTATGTTTCCCTTTATGCCCTAGAAGCAAAATATATTATTGGTGGAATAATTTGGACTCAATTGTTGTGGTTTAAGAAAATACTTCAAGAGTATGATGTCATGACATCATACTGTGAGAACATGATAGATATCAATATCTCTAAGAATCATGTCCAACACAATAGGACTAAGCATATTGATACACACCATCAATTCATTAGAGAGCTTGTTAAAGGTAAAAAGATCACAATTGATTATGTTCAAATGGATCAATTTGAGAATCTCTGATCTACTTTGGGTCTCCGCATCACCAGTTTTTAGACATTAATAACTTTTTTGTTTTAGATGTATTTTATGAGACCATTGGGTTTTTTTTATTAACTCACGCATCAAAGTGCCTACGTCACTTTCTTTTTACAGCCTATTTAGGATATGTCATTCGGTTTAAATATCCAAAGTGCACTCATTTCTAATTTTTCGCTTCCGTTCCCTAAGTAAATCTCTAGCCTTTCACATATAACTTATAGTTTGGTTGGGTTTTTGTATCAAGTAGGAACTCGTGCATCTTTTTATTTTAGAGAGTATGTTTTTGAAAAATTTGTGAAGCACATTGAGTCTTAAGCTTTGAAATTGTTCATTGGTTTTACTTATTTGATTTGTGGTATTTTGTTGACCAAATGAATAACATTGTGACTACTAATGAAACTAATTTGAATTTTGTTGATGACATGTTAGATATTACTCATGTTTTAGAGCCCGTGAATAACACATTCTCAAAGATTTGATTCATATGGCAACGGATTTACAAGAGATCATCACCACGTTCTCTACATGGAAGATTTTGAGTGAAGGGATTTTCAAGATTCTGTCTCCACAGTTCGTTGTAGCTTTTTAGTCTCGGCCTATTGTTTCTAGTAGAGAAAATGATACAACTCGTTTTGAATAACATTGCTCTAAAGATGTGTCAAACTCTAAAAATAAAAAAGTTGATGTTGCTATGAATGAGGACGCCTCTAACAATGACTTTTCTACTCATTCACTATGATTTAGTTTGTTTATATTTTTTAATTGTGGTTTTTTTTGGTTGGTTGAATATTTGTTGGTTTGTAAGTTTTGTACCCTCTTTCTATTTTGAGTGTTGATTACTTGTTTGCCCTTAGCCCTTTTGAGGCAATTAGGGGAAGAAGAGACAATTTTGTCTATGAGTTTTTTTTTGGTTATGTTAATTGAATGTATGGATTGTGTTTCGGTCAATTTTTGTTGTTGCTAGCCTAATACTTTGATTGTCGTGCTAGAAGCACTCAAACTGTTATCTTTCCTAAAAATATCCAAATAAGAGTTTGTTATTACATATGAGACATCTTGGCTCTGATATCTATTGGTGTTTTTTTTGAAAAGATTTTATTTTCTTTTGAGTTCTGTGCATTTTTTTAGAATGAATTGTATTTGAATTTTATGTTATTTTGTAGCAATATAGGCATAATATATTTTGTAAAGATTTATTTTGGGGGTTCATTTTGGAAAGAATTAATTTTGTTCTAAAATCTGGATAAGATATTCTAGAAAACGTAATGGATAAGATGTAATAGATACGTTTGTAACAACGTAATGGATCTTCTAGCCAAATTAGATCTATATAAAGAGAGGAAACATACACTCGTCAATATGATTTGTACTAGATATTTTGTTGATTAAGAAACAAAATGTATTATGTTTGTGTTAACCTGTGTCCTAGATTATTTTTTACTATTCTTTTAGAGAAAGAGTTGTGGTTTTCTTTGGCGAAGTTTATCACGTTCTTATTGCTGAAGAATTTAAAATATTTGGGATAATATCTGAGTGAAAGTGAATGGACCAATGATTCAAGAAAAGTTTTAGTTGAAATTCAAGAGTAATATTATAAAACTGACTTTAAACTTAGGATTCGATAAGATCGTCGCGTACTATTAACTACTAATTATTAGTAAATTTCTTTTCTACTAGACTAATGCTCTTTAGATGTCGGTGACTCTTACAACAAAATGAATTAACAATTTCTCATTTATTTTATTTATTACTAATGCTTCATTGTCCAAAAATGAGGTCTATATATGAGAAAAAAAATCAATTATTGATCTAAATATATTTATACACGAGAAATGGAATTTATGATCAAATATTTTTGATCCAAAAATGGTATACAGGAAAAAAAATCTACTATTGATCTAAATATTTTAATATACGAAAATGATATACAAAATTTAAGTTTGTATACGGAAAAAATCTATTATTGATCTAAATATTTTTATACACGAAAAATATTATTTATGATCCAAATATTTTTTATTCACAAATGGAAGTAGACAAAAAAATTTATTATTGATCTAAATATTTTTATATACGAAAATTTGATATTGATCCAAATAATTTTGTAAATGACACCTAAACAAAAATATTATTTTTATATGAAAAAAATTTATTATTTACGATAAATAGTATTTAAGATCCAAATATTTTTATTCCAAAATGGTATACGGGAAAATAATCTACTATTGATCTAAATATTTTTATATAGGAAATTTACTATTGATCCAAATATTTTTGTAAATGATACCTAAACAAAAATGAGGTATGTATACAGGAAAAAAAATCTATTATTGATCTAAATATATTTATACACGAGAAACTGTATTTACGATCAAACATATTTGATTTAAAAATGATATACGGAAAAAAATATATTATTGATCTAAATATTTTTTATACGAAAATTTAATATTGATTCTAATATTTTTGTAAATGATACCTAAATAAAAATAATATTTGTATTATTATTTACGAAAAATGTTATTTATGATTCAAATATTTTTTATTCAAAAATGGTTTACGGGAAAAAATCTACTATTGGTGTAAATATTTTTATATATGAAATTTACCATTGATCCAAATATTTTTGTAAATGATACCTAAACAAAAATGAAGTCTGTATACGGGAAAAATCTATTATGACCTAAAAAAATGTATATACGAGAAATGATATTTATGATCAAATATGTCTGATGCAAAAATGGTATACGAGAAAAAATATATTATTGATCTAAATATTTTAATATACGAAAATTTATATTAATGCAAATATTTTTGTAAATGATACCTAAACAAAAATAATATTTTATACGGAAAAAATCTATTATTTACGAAAAATCGTATTTATCGACCCAAATACCTTTTATTCAAAAATGGTATTTATCGACCCAAATACATTTTATTCAAAAATGGTATACGGAATTATTTTTATTATTGATATAAATATTTTTATATACGAAATTTACTATTGATCCAAATATTTTTGTAAATGATACGTAAACAAAAATAAAGCCTGTATACGAAAACAAAATCTATTATTGATCTAAATATATTTATATACGAGAAATGGTATTTATGATTAAATATTTTTAATCCAAAAATGGTATACGGGAAAAAAATTGATTATTAATCTAAATAATTTTATATACGAAATAATCAATTATTTATCTATTTTTTTCTTTTTAAACATTTTTATTGAAAATAAATGATGTATCCAAATTCGCATAGCCGATAAGAACCCGTACGTAGTTTGTTACTAGTTTGTTTATAGAAAGAGTTGTTTTGAGATAATATCTGAGTGAAAGTGAGTGGACCAATGATTCAAGAAAAGTCTGAGTTAAAATTCAAGAGTAATATTACAAAAATAACTTTAAACTTAGGATTCGATAAGATAGTCGCGTACTATTAACTACTAATTATTAATAAATTTCTTTTCTACTAGACTAATGCTCTTTAGATGTCGGTGACTCTTACAACAAAATGAATTAACAATTTCTCATTTCTTTTATTTATTACTATGCTTCATCGTCCAACATATCGATCTAATATTGTATCTTACATTTTGATTTAATATTGTCTTATACATTCACTACAAGAAACAAGCTCCCTAGCTGCTTAATATAGTGACGTGATTATCACGTGTTATAATAATGGCTGTTGCGACGTGATAATCACGTCACTCCTAAATATATTAATAAAATATTACAAAGTTACATATTAAATGGGTGTGTCAGCATATTTAATTTTAAAAAAAATTAGTGGCTTTATCATCACGTCGCTACTTGAAAAAATAAAATAAAATAAAAATTGGCGGAGGATTTCAAATGGGGGGAGTTTGAAAATTTTCAAATTCAAACTAGAGACATGATATTCACGTCGCTAATAAACAAGTCTGACTCAAACAGACATCGTGAATTGTGTTGTTGACCTTTGGCTGTTTAGCGACGTGATACGCACGCCGGAAAGTAGCGACGTGGCATTCACGCCTCTGGTTGGCAGCCTTTGTGCAGTCTTTTGCAGAGCATGTGACCGTTGCAGTTTAGCGACGTGATATGCACGACGGAAACTAGCGACGTGGCTATCACGCCTCTGGTTGGCAGACTTTGTTCAGTCCTTTACAGAGCATGTGACCGTTGCAGTTTAGCGACGTGGCATTCACGCCACTGGTTGGTTTATATGTTTCCCAGACTACCTTTCCCTTTTCATTTGCTTCGTCTTCCCTTTCCCAAACTTCTTCCAAACTTCTTCCAAACTTCATTTCATTTCTTTTCTCCCTTCCCCCATTCTTTTCTCCCAAACTTCTTCTCCATTTCATTTCTCCCAAACTCCTTCCCCATCTCATTTCTTCCCCATTTCATTTCTATAATTTCATAAGGTATTTCTCTAAACCCTTTTAATTTCTTACCTCATTTATTTAAATTTGTTTTGCTATAATTTTGTTAATAAAAATCTGTTTGTTGTAGGTATTTTTTCTGTGTTTGGAGGAGCTTCTAGAGGAACTTTTGTAGGAATAATAGAGGAAGATAGAGGTATTTTTAGTATTTACTTTTAATTTAATTGGTATTAGCTATAATTTTTGTATTTGTAGATATTATTTGTTTTATTATACAGTTTAATAAAATATACAATAAATTTGTTATACATTTTATTTGTTTTGTATGTGTTATTATGAAGATAGAAATAATTTTGTATGTGTTATTATGAAGATAGAAATAATTTTGTATTTGTAGATGTTATTTTTTATTAAATCTGTTATATATTTTGTTTGTGTTATTATGAAGATAGAAATAATTTGTAAATATAATTGAAAAAAATCTGTTATTGAAAAAAATCTGTTATATATATATTATTGAAAAAAAAATATTGGTTTTAATAAAAACAGAATATATATATACAATGAATAAGGGTTAAAGGTTTTTAAACTGTTATTATATTTAAAAATAAATAAGGAACTTTCTTTTTAAAAGGTTATTTATTTGTTACTTTTTTTTTACTAAAAAGTATTTATATTTAAAAAATGAAATGTTTATTATAATAATTAATATCTATTAAAAAATTAGTAAAAGTTAGAAATTAAATTATTTTGAAAAAGATATTTATATAAATAGATTAATTATTTAACATGAGTAAAAAAAACCATGTTGAAAGATTTTATAGTACTAGATTATAAAATCTTAATTTATGTTGAAATATTTTTAAAATTGATTGTTATATATAATTTTACTTAAACATTGTCTATATGTATTAAAAAATTGATTATATATATATATATATATATATATATATATATATATATATATATATATATATATATATATATATATATATATTATAACACAATATTATATGTCTTAAAAAAAATAAGTTTTTTTTAAAGAATAATAAATAAAAAGCAGAATATTATGTTACTTTTTTTTAAACTGTTATTATATTTAAAAATAAATAAGGAACCTTCTTTTTAAAAGGTTATTTATTTGTTACTTTTGTTTTACTACAAAGTATTTATATTTAAAAAATGAAATGTTTTTTTTATAATCAATGTCTATTAAAGTTTTAAAAATTATTCAAAATAAAATGTTTTATTATAATAATTAATATCTTTGTAAAATAAATACAAATTTTAATAGATGTAAATAATGTGATGTAGTATTTTTTATAATACCTATCTTGTTTTAAAATAATATTGTTTTAAAATTTGTTTAGTTACATGAAGTGAAGTAGTATGTTGAATGATTTAATATAGTTAAATAGTTAAATTATAATTATAGTTACTAAAAAGATAATGATTGAATATGTGCAGTATGGAATATTATTTGTACTATCGTAGTTGGATGTACGATAGATTGTATCCAGGAAGAAGTGGACTTAAACCCAATTTTATAGAAGGAGTTAATGGGTTTATAAAGTGGGCGTTTGTTCAGGAATGTTGTCGAAGCGAAGGCGGAGTTAGGTGCCCTTGTCTTAAATGTGACTGTAGATGTATAATTAGTGACCCAGAGGAAGTACAACGTCATTTGTATAGAAGAGGTTTCATTGAAAATTATTGGGTTTGGACGTCTAATGGTGAACAACTGCCGATGAATGTGCCAGAGACTAGCAATACGCATGCTTCAAGCAGTCGTCCGACTATGGAATACGAGGAAAATTTTAATTTGATTGGTGACATGGTTGAGGATGCTTTCGGTGTAAACGTGACCTATGATCAACCTGAAGATTTTGATGGGGAAGAGTTGCCGAATGAGGAAGCACAAAGATTTTATCAGTTGTTGAATGAGATGAATATATCGTTGTTTGAGGGGTCGTCAGATTCAAAGTTATCAATGTGTGTGAGATTATTGGCTGCCAAGGCAAATTGGAATGTCCCTGATAGGTGTTTGGAATTCTTCATAAAAATGATGTTGGACTCAACTGCAACGAAAGACAACTTGCCTAAAACTTTTTATGAAGCAAAGAAGTTAGTGTCGAGGTTGGGTTTAAGTGCAAGAAAAATTGATTGTTGCACTAATGGTTGCATGTTATTTTATGACAATGAGTTTGGTACTAATGATGGATTGTTGGAGGAATGTAAGTTTTGTGAAAGTCCAAGATATCAAGTCCAAAGTAAAGCCGTTAACCGTCAACAAACACGTGTAGCAGTGAGGTCCATGTTTTATCTCCCGATTATACCAAGGTTAAAAAGAATGTTTGCTTCAATGCATAGTGCAAGTCATATGACGTGGCATCATACAAACAAAACAATTCCAGGCACTATGCGACATCCATCTGATGGCGAGGCATGGAAGCACTTTGATCGGATGCATCCTGATTTTGCCGCAGAACCTAGAAATGTCAGGCTGGGATTATGCTCTGATGGATTTACTCCGTATGTCCAAGGGTCGGGAACTGCATATTCTTGTTGGCCAGTTATTGTAACCCCTTACAACCTCCCTCCCGAGATGTGCATGACAAAACCATACATGTTTCTGACATGTATCATTCCAGGCCCGTCGAGTCCAAAAGCTGAAATTGATGTCTACTTACAACCTTTAATTGATGATTTGAAAAGGTTGTGGATTGGAGAATGCACTTATGATATATCCCGTAAACAAAATTTTACTTTGCGAGCTGCCTTAATGTGGACAATTAATGACTTTCCAGCATATGGCATGTTGTCTGGTTGGGGTACGCATGGAAAAATGGGTTGTCCGCATTGCATGAAACACACTAAGGCTTTTACGTTGGATAAAGGGAAAAAGAGCTCGTGGTTTGACTGTCACCGCCGATTTCTACCAAGAAATCATACCTATAGAAAAAACAAGACGGATTTCAAAAAAGACGAAGTGGTAAGAGATCATCCTCCACCTCGATTGTCACCAGGTGCTGTATGGGAACAAGTTTGTGATTATCCAAAATTCACAGATATTGGTAAAGCATTTAGAATTCCAGGATACGGGGTCGAACACAATTGGACAAAAAGAAGTATATTTTGGGACCTCCCATATTGGAAAGATAATTTGTTGCGCCATAATCTTGATGTTATGCATATTGAGAAGAATTTTTTTGATAATGTATTTAACACAGTGATGAATGTTAAAGACAAAACAAAAGATAATGAGAAGGCTAGACAAGACATGGAAAAGTGGTGTAATCGAAAAGAGTTGGAGTTGAAGCGTCAACCGAATGGAAATTTTTTAAAACCCAAGGCTTGTTACACTCTGACTTCACAAGAAGCTAAAGCGGTTTGTCAATGGTTAAAGGAATTGAGGATGCCTGATGGGTATTCTTCAAGTTTAGCAAGGTGTGCCGATGCTAACACTGGGAAGTTGCATGGTATGAAAAGTCATGATTGCCACATTTTTATGGAACAATTGCTACCAATTGCGTTTGGCTCTCTACCCAAACATGTGATTAACCCACTAACAGAAATTAGTCATTTCTTTAGAGATATTTGTGCTTCAACTTTAAGAGTGGACGACATCATTAAGTTGGACCAAAATATTCCAGTCATTCTCTGTAAGTTGGAACAAATATTTCCGCCTGGTTTTTTTGACTCCATGGAACATCTACCTGTGCATCTTGCATATGAAGCTTATCTTGGAGGACCTGTTCATTATAGGTGGATGTATCCCTTTGAAAGGTTTATGGGTGATTCTAAGCGGTCAGTGAAAAATAAAGCTAGGGTTGAAGGGTCAATATGTGCACATTACTTGCATCGGGAGACAACACATTTTTGCAGTCATTATTTCAACAACTTGGTGTTAACTCCAAGAATCATAAGGAATCCGGTAAATGTTAATGAGAGAAGTCAATTCACATTATCAGTCTTCGGGCTTCCAGGCCGTCCATCTGGAAAGAAGGTTGTTCATTGGTTGACCCAACAAGAAATGCAATCTGCACATGTTCATGTCTTGATCAACTGCGCTGAAGTTAAACCATATCTTGAGTAAGTATACCCAACTATTTTATTTTATTTATAGTGTGAAAATAACCTTGAAACTTATAGTGTTTTTTTTTTAGGGAATTCAACAACTTCTATTTGCAAAGTACCGGTGTACAATCAACATCCAGTGTCATTCATGATCAATTTCCAATATGGTTCAAACATAGATTGTCAGGCATTGTTACACCGACTCCAGAAATACTCCATTTGAGAAGTTTATCTGAAGGCCCTAATCGAAGCGCAAACGAATGGCACACGTATTTCGTGAACGGATATAAATTTCACACTGAGACTTGGACTGAAGGGAAAAAAACAAAAAACAGTGGTGTATTTGTAAAAGGAGTTACTGATGGGGGTGAAGATGACTTCTATGGCTTTGTTAAACATATCTACGAGTTGGAATACAATTACTTGGACTCCGAAAATAAAGTTGTCTTATTTTATTGTGAATGGTATGATCCAACTAGAGGAACAAAAATAGACAAGACATATGGTACTGTTGAGATTCAAATGGGCCGAAGGTACAAACAGTATGACCCTTTCATAATGTCACATGTTGTTAGGCAAGTTTATTATGTTCCTTATCCTTCATTTGTGCCACGTAAACGAGGCTGTTGTGTTGTAATTAAAACAAAACCATTGGCCCATATTGAAAGTGGCGATCTAGTGGAAGATCTTCCTTTCCAAGTTGATGAAGTTGGACCAATTAATGAGGTGATTGCAGTTGAACAAATTACAAGTTTGTCTGATACAACAGTTGAGGGGTATGAAGTTGAGGCGTCTATATTGTTGGTTGAAGATAATATCGACGGAGAGCATGATGAGAATGTCACATCAGATGACGAGAATGATATGGATGAAGAGCATGATGATAATGATAATGATATGGATGAAGAGCATGATGATAATGATAATGATATGGATGAAGAGCATGATGATAATGATAATGATAATGATGTATATTAATGAGAACATGTGTTTGTAATTATACTAATGAACCATCCATTGAATGTTTTAATGAAGATATATATATTAATGAAAATGTGTGGTTTGAATATTTATATATTTGATTAATTGTGTATTCTATATAAATAGGTAAAATGCGACCCCAATCTGAGAAGACTAAAGGTAAACGTCCGAGGGTAGTGGTATGCGGGGCACTTCAGACGCCAGTATCTTCCCGCCCACAGACTCAGCCAGACCGCATGTCTTTGGCCAGCACTCAGCCTCTTATGCCATTACTCTCCTCTCCATCTTTTATTAGCCCACCCAGTTATTCATTTCAGCATACTGGGGGACCTAGCTATCCATTCCAGCAGACTGGGGGACCTAGCTTTCCATTCCAGCAGACTGGGAGACCTAGCTTTCCATTCCAGCAGACTGGGGGAGCTAGCTTTCCATTCCAGCAGACTGGGGGACCTAGTTATTCGTACCAGCAGAGTGCTGGACCTAGATTTCCACCACAGGTCCCCCCAGGTTTCCAGCAGACAGGGGGATCTCGCACCACACATCCGACACAGGTGCCCTCATCCTTCCAGCAGACAGGGGGATCTCGCACCACACATCCGACACAGGTGCCCTCATCCTTCCAGCAGACAGGGGGATCACGTACCTCACCTATACCTCCAGGCGGGGATGATCATGTGGAGGTAGATCAGGATGATATTGAGCAGGATGAGGATGATGTTTTGTTGGATGGCGATAATCTTCAGGGGGACGATAATCCGGATGAGATTCAAATCGTCGATGGCAGATATTATATTACGCCTGTTGGACATAAGTAAGTATCTTATTTAAAAATTTTTAATTAATATAAATTTTTTTATTAATATAAATTTATATCTAACGCATGCTAATTCAAATTATTGTTGTTTAGTTTTACTCCGAGTCGGACAGCTGCAAAGTGTGTGAGCTATGTGATTCAGCAAATGTATAAAGATGCTTGGACGAGATTTGGAGAAGTTCCAAATAAGGATGATTGGTTTCAAAAATTTAAGGTATAATTAATTTGTTTTTGAATTATTATTTATTTAAAAAAAATATTATAATTTTCTAACTGTTTATCTTAATGTCAACAGGAAAAGTGCACATGGGATGTTTTGAGCGAGAAGGCTGTTAAGAAAGTCTTTTTTACTAGGGCATCAAAAAGACTTTCTGACACCTTACGACGTGTTAGAAAGCGTTCGGAACGTGATAGTAGTTATCCCGCTTGGGTGGGCAAAGACACTCTTGATAAACTTCTGGTCTATTGGGATTCACCTCAATTTAAAGCTAAATCTGAAAGTGGCAAAAAAATGAGGGCATCTGAAAAAGGTGGGCACGTTAATGCTGGTGGAAGTATAAGCACCTACGAACATATGCGACGCATGGTAATTACTACCACTTATATATTGAAGTTATGTTTTGATTAATTATTATATATGTATTTAAATAAAGTTCATTTTATTATTTAGGAAAAGAGGTTGGGGAGAAAACCACTCATGGTTGAGTTAGTTAAGGAGACTCGGACGAAAAAGTCGGGAGAGTATGTTGATGAGCGTACACGGCTAGCTTTGGTAAGTTATTCAATTTACATTATGAATATTTTTTTTATTTTAATGACAACTTTGTGACGTGATTTTCATGTGGCAACTAAGAAGTTGCAGCATGATATACATGTGGCAACTGAGGTTGTGGCATGAGAATCACGTGACAACTGATTTTTATTTTATTTAAGTTAATTTAATTTAAGTTTTATGTTTAATATTTTTATTGTATGTGTAGGAGGATTATCAAGAAAGGCTTGTACAGTTTTTGGTCACTAATCCGCAATTTACTCCTAGCGAAGGACAACCGCTTCATCCAGATGTTGATTTTTATATTTGGAATGAAGTCATTGGCGGAAAAGGTCGTAATGGATGTTTTTTTGGTGGTGGAAGTATGGCGGGATGCTTGAGAAGTGGTGATAGAAATTTATTTGAAAGAGTAAGAGATGGGGAAGGAACGTCACGCCCAGCACAATTGTCCCCACAAATGATGGAAACAATAAGACAATTGGCGATAAGTGAGGCGAGACGCGAGTCAGAGCAACGTGAGATGGCGTTAAAAGCCCAATTAGAGGAGCAACAACGGCAAATAGAGGCAATGACGAAGAGGCAAGCGGAGATGGAGGGGCAACAAAGCCTAATAGAGAGAATGGCCAAGAGGCAAGCGGAGATGGAGGAGCAAATGCGGCTATTTATGCAATTCCAGGGAAACGGTAATCAAATGTTTGGTGGAAACGTTGGAGTTGGTGGTGCCTCGACAAATCAACAAGATAATGATGAAGATTTAAACCTTGATGATTTTCCCGATCCAGAAGATACTTAATTATTATGTAATATTAATTATATTTTACTTTTAGTTTTAATTTTAATGTATGAAACATATTAAATTTTAATTGATGTATGATGAATTTTAATTTATATTTTGTTTATTACTTATATTTTAAATTTTATTATATTATTCAATAAATATATTTTATTAATATTAATATTCAAATTATTTATTAATTATATTTTATATTTTATTATATTAGTTATAATTCATTATTAATAATAAAAACCTTTTTTAATAATAATAATTAAAAAATTTTTATTAAAAAGAATTATGCTTTGTGGCTTGATAAACATGTCACTATATTTGTGACATGCTTACCACGTCGCTAGATGCATATTAAAAAAAAAATAATTTGTTTTGTAGTGGCATGCTTCCCACGTTACTAATCAGTGTCATGAAAATCACGCCACAAACTTTCTCCGTTTCTTGTGCCATCCCTGCAAACCTGCAGCATGTCTGCTGTGCCAGAAATATGAGTTGGATTGTGTGTAGGATATAGCGACGTGAATTACATGTCACTGAATAGTGACGTGAATACCATGACACTACAAGTTTACCACCTCTCCCCCTGCGACGTTTTCTTTCACGTCGCAAATTATGTGTGGTGACGTGATGTTCCTTTTTGTGGCGTGTGAATCACGTCGCTGGAGAGAACATTTTTTGTAGTGATTGTCATCAAACAAAATTTCATGGTGTGGTATTTAACAAGTCACATGGTTGTCATTCTTGATTAAGGATATATACGAGATATTAAGATTTGAGAGAATTTCCAAACTCTAAGAATGGAACACAAAGATTACATGTGCATGACTGCATGTGCCTATTGTAATGAGAAAATTAAACAAATCTGAAGAGACCACTTCCTGTCACCAAGTACAGGAATCTCTCTAGACTCTATCAAAATCAAACTCATCTTTAGTTGCAGATGCATATGATATAACCATAGAGCTTTTGAAACATGCTTATATAAAGGGTTGTTAAAGATAGGTTTTTTTCCCACTCACTATGTCATGCTAGTAGAATCTAATAAAATGACTTAACTTTAACTTTCTGTTCAAGTTTGATCGGTTCATAGTACGAACAAAATCAAAAGTGTTGTCATCATTTGGTGACAATGATATCGTGATTTTGAAGTGATGGTGTTGTACGAGAGAAGAAGAAAGTGTGGAAATGTTGGGAAAGCATTGTGGTGAGTGTTGTGATTGTACTTTGTTTGTTTGCGTAAAGTGAGAGACAAAGGACAAAATTTATGGAGTGGGAATGTACAAAATTATGGCCTTCAAGTTTTGAATTTTATTTCAAATCACATATAACATATTATATACATCCTTAAAATACAATTTCTGAGTTTCATATTTTTTAAACATATTTATTATTTGAGTAATGCTATGCTTACACCCCATATGTACACCAATACTTACACCAAACACTGTTCACCGTATTTATACTGTGAACAGTGTTTTTTAAAATAAAATAATAATATTTATTTTTATTTTTAAAATTAAGGACGACACTGTTCATGTACGGACGTGCATTAACCAAGTTTTTACATTGCATTAACCAAATTTGAATAATTCTATTCTTACACTCATGAACAGTACTCTACAGTAGTCATCAAATTTGGTTAATACAATGTAAAAACTTGGTTAATACAGTAATGAAGTTGGTTAATGCAATATTCAGGTATTAAAAATAATTTTTAGCAGTCATCAAACTTGGTTAATGCAGTGTAAAAACTTGGTTAATGCAGTAATAAAGTTGGTTAATGCACGTCCGTACATGAACAGTGTCGTCCTTAATTTTAAAAATAATAATAAATATTATTATTTTATTTTAAAAAACACTGTTCACCGTATAAATACGGTGAACAGTGTTTGGTGTAAGTATTGGTGTACATATGGGGTGTAAGCATAACATTACTCTTATTATTTTACTATCAAGATGGTTTTGGATTGGCTAGCAGTCCTCATAGATCGATTTAATTCACATAGGTTCAATTCTCTTTAGGAATTCACCATGACGTCGCACGTGTAGAACTGCATCACGTAGTGCAACACGAAAACATATCTCTCCTTCTATTAGAGACGTTGAACTTCATCCAATTATAAACCACACTCCACGTCAAACAACTTGAAGACGGTTACAACATCCTCTCTTATACAAGTGTGACCCTGAACACACTCAGGTATGATTCAACTAATACTTGCAAAATTTCACTTTAATCTCATATTTAGTTGAGCATCACAATACTAACCTTTTTGTAGACTTAATTTCCTTTCACCGAAGAACCATCACCACCGTATCCGAAACATCTTATTTCCTTTTATCAGTATTAATTATTATATCTTAAAATCATGTATGCTCTTTACGTTTTTGATGCTTTATGTTTGAGTTTATGAGTATATGATACGTGTGACACGTCTCATGTAGATTTTCGATAAATTCATTACGAGAATCTAGTAAAAATTGTTATGGTGTTTCTGTTTTTCAATGTTTAAGTTCTCTATGAAAGTATGAACAAATTAGATGTCACATATACACTAAAAGGTTTCACGTGACATCTAAACAAGAAACATCAAACTATCGAGTCGAGGCAACGAAAGTGTCTCGAACTCGTTTGAGAAAGCTTTTTTTAATGATTGTATTCAAAATTTATTTTGAACAAATATACTACGCCGACGAAAGTGTGTAGGATATTTGCTCAGACTAACACTACGCCAAATGTTACATTTAGCAGCGCAGCTACGACAGCGCTTTTGAGAGAAAGCGCTGCTATAGCTTTCACTAAAGACAACAATATAAAACAAGGGGAATAAAGCGCTGGTATATGGGGGACCTACGAAAGCGCTTTTAAAAAGCGCCGGTAAATGGGGGACCTACGAAAGCGCTTTTAAAAAGCGCTGGTATAGGCTGGTCTACGAAAGCGCTTTATAGAAGCGCTGGTATAGGGTAGTCTACGAAAGCGCTTTCAAAAGCGCTGCTATAGGGATATCCTACGAAAGCGCTTTTCTCTTAAAAAGCGCTGGTATAAGGGGTGTTACTAAAGCGCTTTTCAAAAGCGCTGTCGTAGCTATTATAAAATTAAATTAATTAAACTAATGAACAGAAAAACACGTTTTGCCCCAAATTTCTCAGTCTCTCTTCTTCTCCTCGCGTACGGCCTGAAGCCCTAACCACCCTCATCACTGTTTCCGACCGTTCCCCTCCGTCACTCCGCCACGACATTCATCTTCAATCGCAGCTCTCCGACCGTCCCTCCCCCTCTGGTTCGCCGTCTCAGTCGCTGGTTCGCCGTTCTCAGCCGCTGGTTCGCCGTCCCTCCGCCTCTGCTGTGTCGACATTTTTATCTCCATTTTTGTTCAAATCAGGTTTGACAAATTTCTTGATTGCAAATATTTTGTCATTGGATTTGGAAGCATACTTTTCAATTGTGAATTTGAATGAATTTGGTATTACATGAATGCTTTGAATCAATGAATTGGTGTAGGTTTTGTTGAAAAATTAAGTCACATTTTCTTTTGGATTTCTTCTACCTGGTGCTGTTTGTGGCTTATAGAGCTACTGTCCTTACTAGAGTTAATTGGCTTATAGAGCTACTGTCCTTACTAGGGTCTGTGGCATATGTTTTGATACATTATTTTGATACATTGTTTTGATACATTGTTTTGATACATTGTTTTGATACATTGATACATTATTTTGATACATTGTTTTGCTCTGTTTGAAGACAAAAGAGGTTTAGTCACAACAACTTACAAATTATTATAGGTTTTTGAGTGAAGATAATTTGAGTGATTGTAGGTTATGTTGTGTGTAAATACAACACGACACCGACAAATTAGTGAAGATATTTTGAGTGCTATCTTATTGATTATTAAGATTTAATAGTATCCTTTGAAATTAACGATAGAATAACATTCTTATTTAGATTTTTCCAACTAACATGAATATAAATATTGTTCACATCTTTTCATTGTTAATGAGAAATATTCAATATTCAAGTAAAAAGAAATTAATATCATTGATGTTAGAAGTGACTCTTAAACATAACTTAGGCACTATTTAGATAAATAGTTTAATTAAGTACTATATTACATTAGTGCATATCATATAAGTGCCTATCTATAAGCTATTTCTATAACAAAAGATAAAGATAAAGCATCTAGCCAAAACATATTTGAGCATTTCGGTTTTGTAAATTCGGGTGTTTGTAGTTACTAGCTAATTCATAATTGATTTCATAATTGAGAATATATTCTATATTCATATTTTGCTTTCACTTTAAACTATAAAATTATAATTTTGTTTTCATTTTATTTACCATTTTAAAATAATTGTACATGAATCAAGTTTATTGAACAAATAGTTGAATATGCTACAGTTTGCATATTCAATTTAGTGTTTATTGTTTATAGTTTATTGTTTATGGTTCTATTTAATATCAATTTAGTGTCTCTCAACCAATTTTTTGGTTTGTGGACTTATATTACCTTGAAATAAGGTAATGTCTTCTTTAAGAAATCGGGTATTCTGATTAGGTATTCTATTATGATGATAGCTATTTCTTATCTTGACAGAATTCCTTAGTACCTGATAGAGAAACCAAGACATGGATAAGACATGGATGAGATCAAACCGATTGTTGAAAGAGTACGAGAAAGGGGTATGGAAATTCGTTGAGTTTGCGGTTGCGCACTCCGAAGACCCGCTTCGAATGTCGTGTCCTTGCTTGGGTTGCTGTTATGGGGATAAGGTTGACGGGAAACAGTTGGGATCCCATTTACTACGGTTTGGAATTGATAGAAGTTATACATGTTGGACAATGCATGGTGAGAAAAGTAACGGGAATGCTGGGTCGAGTTGTAATAGGAAGTATGCTTCAAACGACGATTGCACAGACACATACGATTGCGATCGAGTCGAAGAGATTGCAGAAGCGCTTGAAGAAGATCTTGCGGATTGTCCCAAAATGTTTGAGAGGTTGGTAAGCGATGCAGAGAAACCGTTGTATGATGGTTGTTCAAAATTCACAAGATTGTCTGCGGTGTTAAAGTTGTACAACTTAAAGGCGGACAATGGATGGTCGGATAAAAGTTTCACAGAGTTATTAGCCCTTATGAAAGATATGCTACCAGAGGATAATTTTCTTCCCAATCGAACGTATGAAGCCAAAAAGATGCTGTCCTCTATTGGCATGAGCTATGATAAGATACATGCATGTCCAAACGATTGCGTTTTGTTTCGAAACGAGTATGCAGCGTTGAATGAGTGTCCTAAATGTGGTGCCCCTCGATATAAGAAAAAGTTGTCTCCTGCTAAAGTCTTATGGTATTTTCCTATAATTCCGAGATTTAGACGCATGTATCGTAGTGAGACCGATTCAAGACACTTGACTTGGCATGCAGATGAAAGAATTATTGATGGAAAGTTGCGACATCCGGCAGACTCACCACAATGGATGAAAGTTGATACTGAATATCCTGAATTTGGAAAAGAAGCAAGAAACCTTCGGTTGTCATTGTCTACTGATGGAATGAACCCGCATGGTATTCAAAGTATCTCGCATAGCACATGGCCTGTGATTCTTATGATCTATAACCTACCTCCGTGGCTATGTATGAAGCGTAAGTACATGATGTTATCTATGCTAATTTCTGGGCCTAAACAACCAGGGAATGACATAGATGTATACTTGGCACCCTTAATAGAAGATTTAAAGTTTTTGTGGGAGAACGGTGTGGAGGTTTACGATGGGTATAGGAAGGAAAGTTTCAACTTGAGGGCGATGTTGTTTGGAACAATTAATGATTTTCAGCATACGGAAATCTATCCGGGTACAGCAATAAAGGTCAAAAGGCGTGTCCCGTTTGTGAAGATGATGAAGGATAGAAAAACACTTAGAAAGGGGGGGGGGGGTTTGAATAAGTGTAGCTTTAAAAACTTGACAGATAAAAATAAATTGCACAGTTATTTTTATCCTGGTTCGTTGTTAACTAAACTACTCCAGTCCACCCCCGCAGAGATGATTTACCTCAACTGAGGATTTAATCCACTAATCGCACGGATTACAATGGTTTTCCACTTAGTCAGCAACTAAGTCTTCCAGAGTCTTCTGATCACACACTGATCACTCCAGGAACAACTGCTTAGATACCCTCTAAGACTTTCTAGAGTATTCTGATCCACACGATCACTCTAGTTACAACCTGCTTAGATAACCTCTAAGACTTCCTAGAGTATTCTGATCCACACGATCACTCTAGTTCCTTACAACTTAATGTAATCAATTCTAAGAGTATTACAATTGCTTCTTAAAAGCTATAATCACAAACTGTGATATTTCTCTTAACGTTTAAGCTTAATCTCACTAATATATTACAACAGCAATGTAGTGAGCTTTGATGAAGATGAAGATTCTGAGCTTTTGGTTTAACAGCGTTTCAGCAAGTCTTTTTGAATAATCTTGTTCAGAGTTGTTAACCTTGCTTCTCATCAGAACTTCATATTTATAGGCGTTGAGAAGATGACCGTTGAGTGCATTTAATGCTTTGCGTGTTCCGTACATCATCGCATTTAATGTTATACGCTTTTGTCAACTACCTCGAGCCTTGTTCACGCTGTGTCTACTGACGTTGCCTTTAATAGCTTTTAACGTTCCTTTTGTCAGTCAGCGTAGCCTGCCACTTGTACTTCCTTCTGATCTGATGTTTGTGAATATAACGTTTGAATATCATCAGAGTCAAACAGCTTGGTGCATAGCATCTTCTGATCTTCTGACCTTGAAGTGCTTCTGTGCGTGATACCATCAGAACTTCAGTGCTTCTGATCTCATGTTCTTCTGATGCTTCCATAGACCCATGTTCTGATTCTGCTTCGACCATCTTCTGATGTCTTGCCAGACCATGTTCTGATGTTGCATGCTGAACCCTTTTGAGACAAAGCTTCTGAGCGCTGAATTATGCATACTCTTTATATATTTCCTGAAAAGGAAATTGCATTGGATTAGAGTACCATATTATCTTAAGCAAAATTCATATTATTGTTATCATCAAAACTAAGATAATTGATCAGAACAAATCTTGTTCTAACAATCTCCCCCTTTTTGATGATGACAAAAACATATATAAATGATATGAATTTGCGATCAGAAAGAGCAGACGGCAAAAGACAAATTACACAGCTATAGCATAAGCATATGAATATGTCTCCCCCTGAGATTAACAATCTCCCCCTGAGATAAATAATCTCCCCCTGAAATAAATACTCGAAGAACTTTAATAAAAGACTTCCCTGATTATTTCGGTAGAGACGATCACATAAGCTTCTGTCTTCAGAGAATTCATAGCTTCTGACTTCTGCTTCCATTGGACAGCTTCAGAACTAGAATTTCTTTAGATCCTTAGAACATTCACAGCTTCTGATTCCTGCTTCCATCTAGGACAGCTTCAGAACTTGAATTTCTTTGATCCTCAGAACATTCACAGCTTCTGATTTCTGCTTCCATTTAGGACAGCTTCAGAACTTGAATTTCTTTGATCTTCAGAACATTCACAGCTTCTGATTTCTGCTTCCATTTAGGACAGCTTCAGAACTTGAATTTCTTTGATCTTCAGAACATTCACAACTTCTGATTTCTGCTTCCATTTAGGACAGCTTCAGAACTTGAGTTTTCTGGATCTTTAGAACATTCACAGCTTCTGATTTCTGCTTCCCTCGGATAGCTTCAGAGCTTTGAATTTCTACCAACATCACTTCATGCTAGATTTGTATCAGAACATTGTTGAATGTACCAGAGCATCATCAGAGCATCTCTACATCCTGAAATGTTACAGAACAAAAACTAAACGACAAAAGTCAGCATGAACGAGTCAGAACATAAAATGTATATTAGAACACATGATATGTATCAGAGCCATATAGGCTAAAATAATGTGTCAGAGCAAATAGAATTTTGTCAAAGCAAATAGACAAATATGGATCAAATTCTATTATCAGTGCTTCTGATTCATTCTTCTTTCTTGCTTCTGATTTCTGAAGCTTGATAGCACTCAGCTTGCTTCAGTTTCCATGAGCTTATTCTTTTTACAGAATAACACTTCTTATGGTTTTGCTTCTTGTGTTTGCTTCTTGTCTTCACTTCTTTATATCTGCAAAACACTTAAACCATATAGAACTTGCAGTTCTTGTTAGTAAATGTGTCGGAGCTTTACCCAGCAACTGATAGATTAATCAAATCATTTATCATTTATCTTTCTCCCCCTTTTTGTCATAACATCAAAAAGAATATTTCAAAAGATTCAGATGAATAAAACGACAAATAAAAACACTGGAATGTAAAAACAAAGAAACTTTTCATTGATAATCAAAAGGAAAGATTACAAAAGGAGGAATGCAGGAAAACAGATGCAACAAGGAAAGAAAACTACTAAGACCCTAGCTAAGACAAAATCTGTGCCAGTGTAATACGGTGAACTGACTTTTTAATAATCGAAATGTCGCGGTAAGCAAGAGTCGCCACCGACTTTTATTTTATCCAAACAAACTCGGAAAGGCAAAAAGAAACAGAAAAAAACCTTTTTAAAGAAATCTAAGTTCGGGGGGTAATTTATGCAAAGGGAAGGTGTAAGGCACCCTTTGCATCCATGGTTTTCCATGGGCTCTTAATTGCTTTGCTTGCTCGTTTGTCTTTAGAAAAAGTAGATGAAAGAAAAAAGTGGACTTTAGCTCGTAAATGAGCGTAGCCAGTTTTTGAAGAATTTTGAGAAAGAATATAGAAAATAGAGCATGGCAAGGCAATTAGGGGCAATTACCTTAAACTCAGATGATAGGTCTCTTTTTAGCCTTTCAGAATGAAAGGGTCAATCCTTGCCATAAGTGGGCAGGAAGCCTTTCGTTTGGAGGTTGAAGGGTCGTCGAGATATCATTCGCCCAAAGACTGACCCATGCCATAGAGAGGCAGGTAGTCTAAGGGAATGATCAGAATAGCCTTTCGTAGGCAGCCAGAAGATAACTCAGCCTTATTCGTGGGCAACTTCTGAGGGTCGAGGTCATGTTAGTGTATCGAAGGCAGCATCATTTTAGGGTCTCATGACCTTTTATCGAGGCAACATGGCTGAGGTATCCTCATATTCGAGGGACTGGCTATTCTGCACAAAATACAAGGCAACAAGGCAACAGAGAGGTTACCCAAAAGCGTGCGTGTGTGCACCAATCATGTGATTCAATTCAGATTATATTATCTTGTGTTTAGTTATTCTAATTGATTCAGAGTTGCACTCCCTAAATTACTAACCACGCAGTACATAATAATATAAAGCAATAAAGGGGGCGGGAAATTGTAACCAGCGGATCCCTTAATAGGGTTTGACACAAGTAATAATAAAAGCCATAAAATAAAATAAGGTTTAGGGTTACCAAACTTGTAGCCTTGGCAGTTCACAAACCCTGAAAAGGCAAATAAATAACAAAATTGGGTGAGTGTATGACTAATTCAAAGGCGAACATCTCTAACCCTAAAATAAGAAGGTTGAGACAATAAATTGAAATGAGCAAATAAATGACAGGTACTTAGCTTTTTGCATTTGATCTGATATGGTTAGTAGTCAGGAGAGATCTCAGGGTTAACCCTGAAAAAGACAAAGGCAAAATGATGAAGGCAAGGCAAACCTAATTTTTAAAAGGAAACCAAATAAACTTTTAAATTAAAATAAATAGAATACTTAGCTTTGTGACGGACGTGGCGTGTAATCGGAGTGTACTTGAAAAGTCAAACCTGAAAAGAAGACACAAAACAAAAATACTCAGTGTAGGGCATGATCTTTGTAAACCTTGATTAGGGTACGAATTTAAATAAGAAAATAGGAATAACTGGAATTAATTATTGGTCTCGCGACCTAATTAATTTAATCGTGATAAAAAATAAAATCGAGTGTGAAATACATTTGTTAGGAATTTTTGTGAATTAAATAAATATGAATTTTTACATAATTAAGTATAAATTAGAATGAGAAAAAGAAAAGAAATATAATTAAATAACTATATAATTTAAAGGTATAATTAAAATAAGTATATATATATATATATAATAAATGATATCTAATTAAAAAAAATAAAATTAATATAATTATAAATAAGATATAAAATGGATATAAATATTAATTAGTATAAATAAATATATAGAATGAATATACAAATAAATAAATGACTAGAAGACTAGGATAAATAAATAAATATAATTAATATCAATATATTATGTAAAAAAAAAAAGAAAAAAGGGAAGGTTTTATTATAAAACAAATAAATATGTATATACATTTATAAATAAAACAAAAAACGAGTTTGTATAATTAATAGTAAAAAAAATTTTAAAAAAAACTTAGCTGGTGATCTGGTGCATCAACGCGCGCGTGTATATGGTGGACTGGCATTCTCATGCGCGTCGGATGGAAGGCAAGTGAGATCTGACGGCTGGACAAACGAGGGAGCATTGCAACATGGTGCATCTTAATTCACCAGATTCCTGGACATTCAAAATTCCCAGCGCGCGCGAACCGTCCAATTAGGAGAGGACACATCTTCATCTTCTCCATCAGAACATCTTTTATAGCGCTCTTTTACAGGGTGCTGTAAAAGCCTTGGATCTTTAACACCTGTGCTCAACGAATACCAGCAAAAGGCCACGAAAATTTGGCGCGATGCCATGAACAGATTTGTTTCTTCCATACGATTTCAATGGTACCAATTTTATAACCTAATTCGTGCTAAAACAAAAAGCCCCAATTCGAAGCTTATGAACCCTAACATGGTGGTTCGCTCATAACAGCACGAAAACACGATTAATTATCCAGAATCCATCATATTATCACGTAGGTCACAAATATGCAAGCAAAAATTGTTTATGATGCATAAATCATGGTAATCGAACAAGGATAAGAATGTGCAAACCGTGGCGAATTTGGTGTGTTTCTGAGTGCGCTTCTTGCGTGAGAAGGTTGGAATAGCTTCAATGATCTTCAAGGCACGTGCTGGGATCAATATAACACCAAGAATTGGCTTGCTATTCAGAATTCTAGTTTGAGATTTTCTAGAATTTTGATCTCGGATTAGGGTTCCTTGACAGCAAAAAAATTCCTCCCCTAATGATCTGTTCCACTTGTGTATATATACTAGAAGGATTTAGGTCAACAATTATAGAAGGAATCGAATTGAATCAAAGATTGCCATTAAGAAAAATTTGATTGAGAATTTTGTTCAAGAAGTTTCCAAATTTGGTTCTAATCTCCATCTTTTCTCTTTTCACTTATTTTGCACGAAAATATATATATAAATGACCATGATTGTGATTTGGATTTGATTCAAAACAAAATTTTTTCAAATCTTTTTAATTTTCCTTAATTTTATTGAATTTTAAGTGAATAAAATTCTTATAAAATTAATTAAAACCAAATAAATTCGTGGCAAATCATTTATAGGTTCTAGATGGATTATGAATCAAAATTGAATCAAAGTTTCTTAGGCCCATTTGCAAAAATATTTGGATTCCTTCACATTTTTCCCTCCAAAATAACCTAACTTTGACAAGGTCTATCTCCTTTAATTTTTGAGGTATGGAAGTGCTCTAAGACATTTTGGAAACCTTAGAGAGTCCTCTAACCAATGTCTTTGGTCTCACATCAAAATCTTTTTCCATTCTTATTTTATGCCCTTTTGAAAAAAGTATCTTTTTGTTGACTTTTTGAAAAGACCTATAATGTATGAAGCCATATCTCTTAAACCATTGACCTATGGGCTCTGATTCTTGGACCATTGGATAGAGGAATGAATTCCCTTCAAAATGAGCTTTGGTGGGAATTTTTCTGATGAAGTATGAATATTTGGTGAATTTTCAAAGTTTTGGTTGACTTTTTCAGTTCATGCCCAAAATAGTAACTTTTGACTTTTGACTTTTCTGATCTTTCTTTGCATCATCATGATCAACCCTTGATCAAATGATTATTTTAGGGTTATGAGAATGTTGTTGGCCAAATATCTTGAGTTTTGACTGTATAATGACTGTTTTGCCCTTGGGAGTCGACTGTTGACCTAATCAGGATTTGAGGGACTAAATTTGCTCTGTTTGACTTGAAACTTTATAGGGAGATACTTTGGGATGTTAGTGACCCTATGGAACCACCTTGAGCCATGGATTCAATGATTTTCCTCTGAATTATTCAAACCCTAGTTTAGAACTTCTGTGTGGGAGACTGTGTTTTGGAGCTTTGTCTTTTGATTTGGTTTTGTGTATGAAAAATAGCATGGGCAAATTTTGGGGTATGACAGCTGCCCCTGTTCAATTATCTTAAACCTGAAGATGTAGAGTGGTTTGCGCGCCAGTCGGCATCTGAAGGTGGAAGATGATTGAACATAAGAATACCAAGAAATTTGCCCTATTTGAAGTAGGGACTTTTGTCGGAGATGGGCTTGTGGATGCCATCTGGTAGTTGACTTTTGAGAAGATGTCGTTCGCGCGTTGATCGTGTCATTACCGTTCGTGGTAGATGAATTAGATCCTTGGAAATTGATCGTGTTAGTATCGTTCGTGATACTTGAATTAGATCTTGGAAAGGTGATCGTGTCTTCATCGTTCGTGATGATAGAATTAGACCTCTGAAATTTGATCGTGTCAGTACCGTTCGTAGTATCTGAATTAGATCTTCTGTCGTGTCAGTACCGTTCGTAGTAGCTGAATTAGACTGAGAAGGTCAGTGACCGTGTCTACACCGTTCGTGATGATAGAATTAGATCTCTGAGAGTTGACCGTGTCAGTACCGTTCGTAGTAACCGAATTAGATCTTTTGTCGTGTCAGTACTGTTCGTAGTAGCTGAATTAGACTTTGAAAGTGATCGTGTCATTACCGTTCGTGGTAAATGAATTAGATCTTCGAGCGTTGATCGTGTCAGTACCATTCGTAGTAGCTGAATTAGATCTTGGAAAGTTGGAGATTTCGTTCATTTGTCGGTACCTGTATTCTGAAAAAGGTAAGGTTAATCTTTATGCAATGTCATGATGCATGGGTTATGTAATGAATCCCTCAAAATAAATGAGAGCTTTTGCATGTTATGTATGAGTTCATTATGAGGTAATGTATGTAGTGTATGAACATGTTTATGACATATGATATGTGAATATGATTTATGTTGTCTTTGATTAAGAAAGTAGATCCTTATGTCCTTGTAATTGTACTGTCTGATCTTGTCTTGAAGATGCTCAGCTGGGAATTTATGATTTCTGCTTGGGGATGATCAGTAACTTGATGGACCCTGATTGGGGACAAAAGTATTAGTAACCTATGTTGGAGAAGAGCAAAGTGTTGGAGAACCAGCAGTGTTGAAGATGTGAGCTCTGTTGGGGAGCCATGTCTTTGTCGGGACGAGAGTATTTGAAGGTATCTTCTTAGTGATTACTCTGTGGGGATATGATCTTGCAAAATCAGCTTTGTGGGAAGACGCAGATGTCTTGAATGTTGCCCCCAGTATTATAGTACCTACCATTCCTGGATTTTAATTAGGACATGCCACTGAATGTTGATCAAGAGGTCAAACTGGACTTGCATAGATTTGCCCCAGTTAGTAGGAACTGTGGAAAGACTCGCCTCGCGAGGACTTTACGAGATATGAACTATGGGCGTCATGCCCCTCGTAATCATAGGCCCATGACAATGCCCCATGTTGATTGGAAATAGGTTCAGATTTACCTGGATGCATGCCCCTGATTATTTTGGCATCCTTGAGAGATTCTCGGAATCTTGACTTGATTGCCCCAGATTGATCGGGAAATAGTTTGAAATCCACTTGGGATACATGCTTTTGATTGTTTGGCATTTGAGAGATTCTTGGAATCTTGACTTGATTGCCCCTGATTGATTGAGCAAACGTGCCATGCCCCTTGTATACGTAGGAGACGTTGCTTCTTGGAGTAATCTTGTCTGTCGGGATAACTTTCAGTTATTAGTTGTACCCTGTGCAAGTTCTTTCTGATGCTAACATTTGAAATTATGTAGCAGAATATGTTTAATAATGAATTCATGAGATGCAATGCATACGTTTGTCTTGATTTTTGTTAAAAAACATTAAAACGTTAGATGTAAAAGCGTGATATTTGTAAAAACATGAGATTTATGAAAATGAAATATCAACTCAGCGTTTGTGGTAAACCTTAAGGAGTCGGGATACCTTTGTTGTGACAGTATGCTTTCGAACTAACCATGATTCAGTTAGGACTTTCAAGGGTTGTAACGTGGCTTGGTTCACGGTTTTAAGAAACAAAGGATAAAGGCTCAAAATTTGATTGTACCCACCCCTCTTCGTGATGATCTTCAATCCTAAGCTCAATTGATTCGACTTATGCATTCAGGTTCCAAGAGACTTTTGGATTTGCACCTTTGATGATGATGGTTCACAAGCAGGGAGAACTTTTGAGATGGCAGTCACTTCTTCCTTTTGGTAGTCACAATATCGTGTTGTTCAGGAATTTATTGACTTCTCTGTTTTCATCTTTTTGATATCCCTAACTTTTGCCTGAACTGTTTATTTTTGAGATTACAGTCAGCGGGATGCCTTGATTTTTACCTAAGTCATCTTTTGATTTTTGACTTAGCAGGCTTCTTTGTATATATGTTTTTTTTTTTCTTCCTTTTTTGAAAGATATTGACTGCCTTGTTTAATGATTGATGAACTGCCATTGTCTTTTGATTGACATCTCCAACACTTCTTTGATGTGTGCGGATGAACGCTTGTGATTGAAACCTTTGTTGAAAGGTGTACTTGAATGATTCTCTTAAAGTAGAATACACAACCAAAATAACTGAGAACTACCCTGCCCCAGGTTAAAAATGCGGGTGTTTCGTACAAAAAGAAACTTCTACTCCTTAGGCTCAAAGGGGTTGACGAGGGATTACCATCCTTATATCTCCACTGTTTAGGAATTAAAATAATGCCTGTACATCATCAGCATAGTCCATTCAAAAGCATACTGTATGAGGTTGCGGTATCGTTTTCGTCATCCTCCCTCAAAAGGCTTACAACTTAGCAAGAGTTGAATAATCATAAAACATATGCAAAGTAAATACGCAATTTAAAATGAGTGATAAACGAAATAATTTATTCAAGACAAATATATGCAATGCACTGATGATGATTATTAAAACAAATAATGTCTATCATAATTTGAATGTTTAAACAAACAGAATAGAAATTGCAAATGAAAGTAAAACTAATGATCTAAAGTTCATCCACTATGACATTAATCATTCTTGTCGTGATTGTGCCTGGGAGCAGGGATCACTATAGGAGTCTGGGGATGAGGAAATTCAATTTCACTAGCATCGATCATGTCTTGAATCTTGTTCTTCAATGGCCAACAATCATTTGTATCATGTCCAGGGCTATTGGAGTGGTATGCGCACCTCGCATTGGGCTTATAGCTGGGAGCGGAAGTGTTGGGCTTTACAGGAGGACCCCTCACAGTGATCAAGTTCTTTCTCAACAAATGTTGTAATGCCTGAGCCAGTGACATGTTGATCTTTGTAAACTGGCGTTTAGATGTATTCGACTTGCGTCTTTGTTGCGGAGCTAATGTAGAGGTCAGAATTGTCCCCACAAATTGGTTGGGTTCATTGTGATCTTTCTGGTCGTACACAACGTGAGGTTCCTCAGGAGACTGGCAGTTAATGATTTTGTCATCGATTAAGTCTTGGATCTTATTCTTCAGTGTCCAACAGTTATTAGTGTCATGTCCAGGACTATCAGAATGATACGCACACCTTGCATTAGGATTATAACGAGAAGAGGAAGTACTAGGATTCCTCGGAGGGTCCTTCAAAGTGATTAGCCCTTTCTTCAGCAATTGTTGCAACGCTTCGGCCAGAGTCATATTGATCTTTGCGAATTGGCGCTTGGGTGTATCTGACTTGTGTCCTTGTTGTGGAACTGGTGTAAAGGTCAGAATTGTCCCCACAGATTGGTTGGGTTCATTGTGACCTTTCCGATTGTACCCAGTACTGGCCATATGAGGTTTCTCAGGTGAAATGACGTCAATGATCTTGCAATCAATGAGGTCTTGGATCATGTGCTTCAATGGTCCACAATCCTCTGTATCGTGACCAGGACTGTTTGAATGATAAGCACATCTTGCATGGTATTTGTACCCAGGAGCGGGATTAGTAGGAAGTGAATATGGAGGCAATAGAGTTATCAAGTTCTGATTGAGCAGTTGTTGCAGAGCTTGAGACAGCGACATATGTAATGGAGTAAATGACCGCTTAGGCTTGGATCTCTGATTATCTTGACCACCTTGATACTTGTATTGATTCTTCTCCTTCTCGATCAGAAGTGCCTTCAGTTCTTCTTGCCCCTTGGCCAAGTTAAGGATCATTTCTTGGAATTGGTTGTTCTGAGTTTGGAGATTCTTCACAGATTGTTCGAGATTCATCTTTGTTACTGAAATAAACAGCACAAAGAAGAGGCATTTATTTTACGAAACCTGTGATGCGATGTTTATGAATGATATGATTTATGCATATGCAATGTTTCGGGGACCTTGGAATTCAAATTTGTTTTAAACAAAACAAAAGAAATTTTATTAATAATACTTAAGGGAAAGAATTCTGCAATTTGTCTTATTTGTATCTTTTACAATAATGAAAATATAAACTAGGAATAAAATAATAATAAAAATAAAAGTCTTCAAGTCTCCCATGGACGCTTCCTTTTTGAACCGATGAAGTTGTTGATGCCTTGCTCCGCTTGAAGTAGCCTTGTGAGCTCTAATACTTTCTTTTCTTTAGCACGAAACTGAGCTTCGAAAGTGTCTCTTTCTTCCTTTAATTGAATCCAAGATCTCTTTAATTCTTCGATGTCAGTTGGCATGTCTGGATGAGCAATAACTTGAGGAACTTTTTCCTCGCAATCAGGCTCCACTATCACAGGTAAGACATACGGATAAGGCATGATGAGACGTTGAGCACGAGTGCGCACCCATCTAAGATAAGGCCCCAAAGGAATGGAGTTTCTTTGTCCCAAGCTTTTGTTATCAACTCTATTTACCATATCCCAAGCTCGTATGAACTTCCGGCGGTGATTCTGAGTATCATCTTCATAATCAAACACAATCCCTTGTATAAGCATATGGTGAGGACCATCTCTTCGAGCGTAACCAAATTGTCGTAAAGCCAAGCAAGGATTATAAGTGATACCCCCTCGTATGCCAAGTAAAGGCACATTAGGATATTGTCCACAACGGTCGATCATGGTGAAACTCTCCTTGGATAAAGACAGCCAACGGATATCAGAATGTGAAAGTGACATTATTCTCTTGTGCCACTTCAACCTTTGGTCGTTCCTCATTACTGAGCGAGGCAAGTGCGAAATAAACCACTTAGATAACAAAGGTATGCAACACATAAGAGTCCCTCGCTTCTTCATAGTACGAGTGTGAAGAGAGTGTAGGATATCTCCAAGCAAGGTAGGAACTGGATTGCGTGTCAGAAATATCTTTATGGCGTGCACATCAATGAACTGATCAGGATTAGGGAATAATACCAAACCATAAATGAGTAAAGCTAATATGTCTTCGAAGGCTTGATAACTCATGGACTTCAAAAACATGCGAGCTTTTCCGAATAAGAACTTAGCGAGGAATCCTTTGACTCCACTTCTGGTTTCCCAATGACCATCAATATCAGACTTCTTAAGATGTAAAGCGGGAGCGATAACTTCTAATTTTGGAATTTCTTCCAAACCAGTGAACGGAATCTGATCTCGGATGGGGAGTCCAAGTATGTCAGCAAACTCTTCCATAGTAGGCACCAGCTGATAATCCGGGAAAGTAAAACAATGATGCTCGGGATCGAAGAATTGAAATAGTACACTCATCATTTCTTCATCAAAACCTGAAGTAACTAAACTGGGCAAGAGGCCATGTCTTTCAGAGAATCGGGAACCTCCAGGAATCTCTAATACCAATTCTTTCAGTTCGGAAGGTATCTATCTTCACAAAGTTAACTCGAATGGTGTTTCTAGTCTCCATGACCTACAAAACAGAACAAAGATGAATTCCTTGGTCCTCGAATGGTTAGTCATGATGTTATGATGCTTATGATGTTTATGATGTCATGATGTCAAGTAGATAACAAACACAAACAAGTCACATAATTTTGCCTTAAGGTTAGGCTTGCATGTGGTCTGGGGGCGCGTACCCTCCCCACTGAAGTTTAGTCGGTTCAAACCTGTCCTATATACAGATCAGGTTCTAAGGAGCTCATATCATTGACCTTTCTCGAAGGCGCTTATCTCAGTTCGGCAATCGAATCGCCAACCGAAAAGGTCCTGAAAGTCCAGTCCATATGAGTGTAGCTTCGAGTATCAACCAACTTCAGTCGGAACCAAAGTCGGCCATCTCGCTACTTTCTAATAGGCCAAAGTCAAGTTCGACTAAGGTTCTAAGGGCAAATTAGTGCTTAATGACACCACGCGGCAGCCAAGCATTTCCTCAGGTCGGATCCCGAGGAACACCAGGACAAACCAATGTGTCACACTAACGATGGCCATCAGATCAACCACATCAGTATACGCTGTGCAGTCTCCTTGATCTCATGCCATATACCTAAGGTACTCAGATCCGGGTTAGGATCTTTCACACATCGAGATACCCAAAACAGCCCTGCAAAATTAAAGCAAACAAAGCAAACAATAGAAGACATTTAAGGTGAATCCTAAACTTTTAAGGTAACCCCTCTTTTATCAAATTTTATCCCCAGCAGAGTTGCCAGTTCTGTAATACGGTGAACTGACTTTTTAATAATCGAAATGTCGCGGTAAGCAAGAGTCGCCACCGACTTTTATTTTATCCAAACAAACTCGGAAAGGCAAAAAGAAACAGAAAAAAACCTTTTTAAAGAAATCTAAGTTCGGGGGGTAATTTATGCAAAGGGAAGGTGTAAGGCACCCTTTGCATCCATGGTTTTCCATGGGCTCTTAATTGCTTTGCTTGCTCGTTTGTCTTTAGAAAAAGTAGATGAAAGAAAAAAGTGGACTTTAGCTCGTAAATGAGCGTAGCCAGTTTTTGAAGAATTTTGAGAAAGAATATAGAAAATAGAGCATGGCAAGGCAATTAGGGGCAATTACCTTAAACTCAGATGATAGGTCTCTTTTTAGCCTTTCAGAATGAAAGGGTCAATCCTTGCCATAAGTGGGCAGGAAGCCTTTCGTTTGGAGGTTGAAGGGTCGTCGAGATATCATTCGCCCAAAGACTGACCCATGCCATAGAGAGGCAGGTAGTCTAAGGGAATGATCAGAATAGCCTTTCGTAGGCAGCCAGAAGATAACTCAGCCTTATTCGTGGGCAACTTCTGAGGGTCGAGGTCATGTTAGTGTATCGAAGGCAGCATCATTTTAGGGTCTCATGACCTTTTATCGAGGCAACATGGCTGAGGTATCCTCATATTCGAGGGACTGGCTATTCTGCACAAAATACAAGGCAACAAGGCAACAGAGAGGTTACCCAAAAGCGTGCGTGTGTGCACCAATCATGTGATTCAATTCAGATTATATTATCTTGTGTTTAGTTATTCTAATTGATTCAGAGTTGCACTCCCTAAATTACTAACCACGCAGTACATAATAATATAAAGCAATAAAGGGGGCGGGAAATTGTAACCAGCGGATCCCTTAATAGGGTTTGACACAAGTAATAATAAAAGCCATAAAATAAAATAAGGTTTAGGGTTACCAAACTTGTAGCCTTGGCAGTTCACAAACCCTGAAAAGGCAAATAAATAACAAAATTGGGTGAGTGTATGACTAATTCAAAGGCGAACATCTCTAACCCTAAAATAAGAAGGTTGAGACAATAAATTGAAATGAGCAAATAAATGACAGGTACTTAGCTTTTTGCATTTGATCTGATATGGTTAGTAGTCAGGAGAGATCTCAGGGTTAACCCTGAAAAAGACAAAGGCAAAATGATGAAGGCAAGGCAAACCTAATTTTTAAAAGGAAACCAAATAAACTTTTAAATTAAAATAAATAGAATACTTAGCTTTGTGACGGACGTGGCGTGTAATCGGAGTGTACTTGAAAAGTCAAACCTGAAAAGAAGACACAAAACAAAAATACTCAGTGTAGGGCATGATCTTTGTAAACCTTGATTAGGGTACGAATTTAAATAAGAAAATAGGAATAACTGGAATTAATTATTGGTCTCGCGACCTAATTAATTTAATCGTGATAAAAAATAAAATCGAGTGTGAAATACATTTGTTAGGAATTTTTGTGAATTAAATAAATATGAATTTTTACATAATTAAGTATAAATTAGAATGAGAAAAAGAAAAGAAATATAATTAAATAACTATATAATTTAAAGGTATAATTAAAATAAGTATATATATATAATAAATGATATCTAATTAAAAAAAATAAAATTAATATAATTATAAATAAGATATAAAATGGATATAAATATTAATTAGTATAAATAAATATATAGAATGAATATACAAATAAATAAATGACTAGAAGACTAGGATAAATAAATAAATATAATTAATATCAATATATTATGTAAAAAAAAAAGAAAAAAGGGAAGGTTTTATTATAAAACAAATAAATATGTATATACATTTATAAATAAAACAAAAAACGAGTTTGTATAATTAATAGTAAAAAAAATTTTAAAAAAAACTTAGCTGGTGATCTGGTGCATCAACGCGCGCGTGTATATGGTGGACTGGCATTCTCATGCGCGTCGGATGGAAGGCAAGTGAGATCTGACGGCTGGACAAACGAGGGAGCATTGCAACATGGTGCATCTTAATTCACCAGATTCCTGGACATTCAAAATTCCCAGCGCGCGCGAACCGTCCAATTAGGAGAGGACACATCTTCATCTTCTCCATCAGAACATCTTTTATAGCGCTCTTTTACAGGGTGCTGTAAAAGCCTTGGATCTTTAACACCTGTGCTCAACGAATACCAGCAAAAGGCCACGAAAATTTGGCGCGATGCCATGAACAGATTTGTTTCTTCCATACGATTTCAATGGTACCAATTTTATAACCTAATTCGTGCTAAAACAAAAAGCCCCAATTCGAAGCTTATGAACCCTAACATGGTGGTTCGCTCATAACAGCACGAAAACACGATTAATTATCCAGAATCCATCATATTATCACGTAGGTCACAAATATGCAAGCAAAAATTGTTTATGATGCATAAATCATGGTAATCGAACAAGGATAAGAATGTGCAAACCGTGGCGAATTTGGTGTGTTTCTGAGTGCGCTTCTTGCGTGAGAAGGTTGGAATAGCTTCAATGATCTTCAAGGCACGTGCTGGGATTAATATAACACCAAGAATTGGCTTGCTATTCAGAATTCTAGTTTGAGATTTTCTAGAATTTTGATCTCGGATTAGGGTTCCTTGACAGCAAAAAAATTCCTCCCCTAATGATCTGTTCCACTTGTGTATATATACTAGAAGGATTTAGGTCAACAATTATAGAAGGAATCGAATTGAATCAAAGATTGCCATTAAGAAAAATTTGATTGAGAATTTTGTTCAAGAAGTTTCCAAATTTGGTTCTAATCTCCATCTTTTCTCTTTTCACTTATTTTGCACGAAAATATATATATAAATGAGCATGATTGTGATTTGGATTTGATTCAAAACAAAATTTTTTCAAATCTTTTTAATTTTCCTTAATTTTATTGAATTTTAAGTGAATAAAATTCTTATAAAATTAATTAAAACCAAATAAATTCGTGGCAAATCATTTATAGGTTCTAGATGGATTATGAATCAAAATTGAATCAAAGTTTCTTAGGCCCATTTGCAAAAATATTTGGATTCCTTCACATTTTTCCCTCCAAAATAACCTAACTTTGACAAGGTCTATCTCCTTTAATTTTTGAGGTATGGAAGTGCTCTAAGACATTTTGGAAACCTTAGAGAGTCCTCTAACCAATGTCTTTGGTCTCACATCAAAATCTTTTTCCATTCTTATTTTATGCCCTTTTGAAAAAAGTATCTTTTTGTTGACTTTTTGAAAAGACCTATAATGTATGAAGCCATATCTCTTAAACCATTGACCTATGGGCTCTGATTCTTGGACCATTGGATAGAGGAATGAATTCCCTTCAAAATGAGCTTTGGTGGGAATTTTTCTGATGAAGTATGAATATTTGGTGAATTTTCAAAGTTTTGGTTGACTTTTTCAGTTCATGCCCAAAATAGTAACTTTTGACTTTTGACTTTTCTGATCTTTCTTTGCATCATCATGATCAACCCTTGATCAAATGATGATTTTAGGGTTATGAGAATGTTGTTGGCCAAATATCTTGAGTTTTGACTGTATAATGACTGTTTTGCCCTTGGGAGTCGACTGTTGACCTAATCAGGATTTGAGGGACTAAATTTGCTCTGTTTGACTTGAAACTTTATAGGGAGATACTTTGGGATGTTAGTGACCCTATGGAACCACCTTGAGCCATTGATTCAATGATTTTCCTCTGAATTATTCAAACCCTAGTTTAGAACTTCTGTGTGGGAGACTGTGTTTTGGAGCTTTGTCTTTTGATTTGGTTTTGTGTATGAAAAATAGCATGGGCAAATTTTGGGGTATGACAGCCAGCATGTCTTGAACCCTGTCATTAGTTGCAGTTTTCCTTGCCATGAAGGAGTGAAACTCAGCATTGGCTGCTTCTTGGGCTTCCAGGCGAGAAGCCAGCATAGCTTGATTCTGATGAAGAGCTTCCAAGGTCTCCATCAGAGCTGAGGTTTCACCAGAAGAAGAGGCACCTGAATTTCTGCCAAAAGGGACAGCAATCTCAGCAGGGTGATCTTTTGGGAGATCGTCAGCTTGTGCATCTTCCATTTCCTCATCTGAGACTGACTCAGAAGTAGCCTTAGCATATTCTGGTTCAGGCAGCTCAGAAGTTCCAACTTCCAACGCTTGAAGAATAGCTGCTAGGTTTGTTGGAGGAGTAGGACCAGCAACTTCAGCAGGATAGACTATTACTGGAAAGACCATGTGAGGTGCTTTTTCAGAAGGGTTCATTCTGAACCAGTTAAACAGCCACTGAAAATCTCCAGTCAGCACAGGAAACCATGGTTTCCACACCACGATGTCTCTGCAGAGATTTTCTTCTTCCAACTCATCTGCAGGTATCTTCTTCTCAAGAACACTTCTGTTCCTGATGAGATGGTGATAGCTGCTTTCACCAACTTCCAACCGAAGACCATGAGTACCAGGAGCTTCAGACATGATCCTTCTCTGAGTATCTGTAGCCCTAACCAGAAAATCCTGACGAAAGGTATCCCAAAGGTTGTTTGTAGCATACTCATCCAGATGGTTAAGGTGAGCAGCACCCAGAATCTCCAACCAGCCATTTACATCCGAATGTAAAAGCTCCAGAAGTGATTGAGTGGTAGGGGTTGGAGGGTTGACAGTGAACCTGGAGTCGGGAAAAACAACACTATAGGGATTAGGTGTTCTGGTGGGAAAAGGGTGTGAGAGAGATGAAGAAATATCTGATGGATGGGTTGAAGGAGAGGAGATATCAGATGGTGAAGAAGGTGGTTCCGAGATAACGAATGAGGAGGAAGAGGTGGTGGAGGTCTGTGAAGAGGGAGGTGATTGAGGGGTACCGTCAAGGGGTTGATACACACGTCTAGAGTAATTTCCAGATATCATAGCTTCAAGCGGGTTTACTTTGAGAGGGTCATAGGTGATCCTTACTCTTTTTGGTTTGGTTTCTGGTTCAGCAGTTGCCTTTCTCTTTTGTTTCCGATCATTATCTTGATTCCCAGAGCTTGACGATGGATTCATGATGAAGTTGCAGATATTTGAAACTGCTAGGGTTTATGATATGAATGCAAAGAGAGAGAACGAAAAAGAAACTGAATGCAAAGTGAGAGTAATATAAGAGGAAAAAGAACCGTTTGAAGAATATAAAAAGAAAACTGAAAGAGAGTAAATGATGAAAAGCATTTAATGTTACGTGACGTGAGGAGAGATAATAATGACAAAAGATGTGATTTGCACAGTTACCTAAGTAGACGTCCCCTCAACTGCACGCACGCTTGTCCAGGAATAGTGAACACGTGTTTACCATCTGGATAGCCAGTTACAGCTATTTTGCTTTTAAAGAGATTCTGAATCATCTTAGACAATGAAACGTTAGTAATAACTGAATCACAATTTCTAATTGATTTCAATCAGAACTTCTTATAAAAGAAATTTCATTTCAGAAGATACTCATACATAAGAACTTCTCATCTTCTCATTCTGGGCTTGTTTTTGAAGACCCATTTTGTACCGATTATATTGAATCCATCTGGTTTAGGAACAAGATCCCAAACATCATTCCTTGTAAACTGATTCAGTTCTTCTTGCATAGCAATTATCCAGTCTGGATCTTCTAGAGCATGATCAACAGAAGTTGGCTCGATCAAAGGTACAAGACCTAATTGACAGTCTGCATTGTTCTTAAGGAATGCTCTTGTTCTGATTGGATCATCCTTCTTTCCAAGAATGACATCTTCTGAATGACCAGAAGTGAGTCTGGATGATCTTCTGACAGATGGTTCTTCAGAAATGCTTAGATTGTCCAGAGAAGCTGATACTTGATCTTCAGATTCTTTGCTTCTGAGAAGCTCTGCTTCTGATGCGTTGCTTCTTGGCTCAACAACTTCTGATATGTCAATATCACAATCTGCAAAATTATCAAACTGCTTTGGTTTTTCAGAACCAAGCTTATCATCAAACCTGATATTGATTGATTCTTCCACAATCAATGTTTCAGTATTGTATACTCTGTAGCCTTTTGAGCGTTCAGAATATCCAAGAAGGAAACATTTTTGTGCTTTGGAATCAAACTTACCAAGATGATCTTTAGTGTTCAGAATAAAGCATACACATCCAAAAGGATGGAAATATGAAATGTTGGGCTTTTTATTCTTCCACAATTCATAAGGAGTCTTATTTAGAATAGGTCTAATAGAGATTCTATTCTGAATATAGCATGCAGTGTTTATTGCTTCTGCCTAGAAATGCTTAGCCATATTGGTTTCATTGATCATGGTTCTGGCTATTTCTTGCAGAGTCCTATTCTTTCGTTCTACAACTCCATTTTGCTGTGGAGTTCTAGGACAAGAGAAATCATGGGCAATACCATTTTCTTTGAAGAATTCTTCAAAGGATCTGTTCTCAAATTCACCACCATGATCACTTCTGACCTTTATGATTTTACACTCTTTTTCAGATTGAATCTGAATGCAGAAATCAAAGAACACTGAATGAGTCTCATCCTTGTGTTTCAAGAATTTTACCCACGTCCAGCGACTATAATCATCTACGATGACTAATCCATATTTCTTCCCTCTGACAGATGCTGTTTTGATTGGGCCAAACAGATCAATGTGCAGGAGTTCTAATGGCCTTGAGGTAGAAACAACATTCTTGGACTTGAATGCAGGTTTGGAGAACTTGCCCTTCTGACATGCTTCACAAAGAGCATCTGATTTGAATTTCAGATTAGGGAGTCCTCTGACAAGATCCAGTTTGTTAATCTGAGAAATCTTTCTCAAACTAGCATGACCTAATCTTCTGTGCCAGACCCACTGCTCTTCAGAAACAGACATAAGACAAGTCACCTTCTGACTCATAAGATCTTGCAGATCTGTCTTATAAATGTTATTCTTCCTCTTGCCTGTAAATAGGATTGAGCCATCCTTCTGATTTACAGCCTTGCAAGACTTTTGATTAAAGATTATATCATAACCATTGTCACTCAATTGACTGATAGATAAGAGGTTATGTGTTAATCCTTCTACAAGAAATACATTAGAAATGGAAGGAGAGTTACCAGACTTTATAGTTCCAGAGCCAATTATCTTGCCCTTCTGATCTCCTCCAAACTTAAGCACCAGGTCTTGGAACATAGACCTTCTTCCTGTCATGTGTCGTGAGCATCCAGAGTCCAGGTACCACGACATGTTGTGCTTTGTCCTTTTTGCAGCCAAGGATATCTGCAATAGGAATAATCTTATCCTTAGGTACCCACATTTTCTTGGGTCCTTTCTTGTTAGATTTTCTCAAGTTCTGATTGAACTTGGGTTTGACATTGTAAGCAATAGGAGGAACAACATGATAATTTTTAATGTGAGTTTCATGATATTTCCTAGGTTGTGTCACATGCTTTTTGGTGTGTGTTATGTGAAAACTTTGAGCATGTGAAGTGTGCCTAATATCATGGGAGTGGCCATACTTGAACTGATCATACAATGGCTTGTATGTGAATTTCATTTCATCAACAGGTTCAAGTTTGTATGGGGTTTCACCCTCAAAACCAATGCCAACTCTTTTGTTTCCAGACACAGCATATATCATAGAAGCTAGCTGACTTCTGCCAATACTTCTAGATAAGAACTTCCTGAAACTTAAATCATATTCTTTCAGAATATGGTTTAGACTAGGAGTGGATTTTTCTGAATCAGAAGGAGATCCAACATTATTGGATAATTTTAAAAGTTTTTCTTTTAATTCAGAATTCTCCAACTCAAGCTTCTTTGTTTCAAATTCAAATAGCTTTTTCAGCTTTTTGTATTTGAGACTAATCTGAGACTTGAATTCCAGAAGTTCAGTTAACCCGGAAACTAACTCATCTCTAGTAAGTTCAGAAATTACCTCTTCAGAATCTGATTCTGATGTAGATTCTGATCCGTCATCTTCTGTCGCCATCAGCGCACAGTTAGCCTGCTCATCTTCAGAGTCTGAATCATCTTCTGATTCATCCCAGGTTGCCATAAGACCTTTCTTCTTATGAAACTTCTTCTTGGGATTTTCCTTCTGAAGTTTTGGACATTCATTCTTGAAGTGTCCAGACTCATTGCATTCATAGCACATGACCTTCTTCTTGTCAAATCTTCTGTCATCAGAAGATTCTCCACGTTCAAATTTCTTTGAACTTCTGACGCCTCTGAACTTCCTTTGCTTGTTCTTCCAAAGTTGATTTAGCCTTCTGGAGATCAAGGACAGTTCATTTTCTTCTTCAGATTCTGATTCTTCAGGATCTTCTTCTCTAGCCTGAAAAGCGTTAGTGCATTTCTTGATATTGGATTTTAATGCAATAGACTTACCTTTCTTTTGAGGCTCATTTGCGTCCAGCTCTATTTCATGGCTTCTCAAGGCACTGATAAGCTCTTCCAGAGAAACTTCATTCAGATTCTTTGCAATCTTGAATGCAGTCACCATAGGACCCCATCTTCTGGGTAAGCTTCTGATGATCTTCTTTACGTGATCAGCCTTTGTGTATCCCTTGTCAAGAACTCTCAATCCAGCAGTAAGAGTTTGAAATCTTGAAAACATCTTTTCAATGTCTTCATCATCCTCCATCTTGAAGGCTTCATACTTTTGGATTAAAGCGAGAGCTTTAGTCTCCTTGACTTGAGCATTTCCTTCATGAGTCATTTTCAAGGACTCATATATGTCATAGGCCGTTTCTCTGTTAGATATCTTCTCATACTCAGCATGAGAGATAGCATTCAGCAGAACAGTTCTGCATTTATGATGATTCCTGAAAAGCTTCTTCTGATCATCACTCATTTCTTGCCTTGTCAGTTTTACGCCACTGGCATTTATTAGATGTTTGTAACCATCCATCAGAAGATCCCATAGATCACCATCTAGACCCAGAAAGTAACTTTCCTGTTTATCTTTCCAGTATTCAAAGTTTTCACCATCAAATACCGGCGGTCTAGTATAACCATTGTTACCGTTGTGTTGCTCAGCAGAGCCAGATGTAGATGTAGATTTTGCAGTTTCATCAGCCATCTTTTACTGAAGCGTTTTTCTCTTCCTGAATCTTTTCTAAACACGGTTAAGTGCTTGCACCTTAGAACCGGCGCTCTGATGCCAATTGAAGGATAGAAAAACACTTAGAAAGGGGGGGTTTGAATAAGTGTAGCTTTAAAAACTTGACAGATAAAAATAAATTGCACAGTTATTTTTATCCTGGTTCGTTGTTAACTAAACTACTCCAGTCCACCCCCGCAGATATGATTTACCTCAACTGAGGATTTAATCCACTAATCGCACGGATTACAATGGTTTTCCACTTAGTCAGCAACTAAGTCTTCCAGAGTCTTCTGATCACACACTGATCACTCCAGGAACAACTGCTTAGATACCCTCTAAGACTTTCTAGAGTATTCTGATCCACACGATCACTCTAGTTACAACCTGCTTAGATAACCTCTAAGACTTCCTAGAGTATTCTGATCCACACGATCACTCTAGTTCCTTACAACTTAATGTAATCAATTCTAAGAGTATTACAATTGCTTCTTAAAAGCTATAATCACAAACTGTGATATTTCTCTTAACGTTTAAGCTTAATCTCACTAATATATTACAACAGCAATGTAGTGAGCTTTGATGAAGATGAAGATTCTGAGCTTTTGGTTTAACAGCGTTTCAGCAAGTCTTTTTGAATAATCTTGTTCAGAGTTGTTAACCTTGCTTCTCATCAGAACTTCATATTTATAGGCGTTGAGAAGATGACCGTTGAGTGCATTTAATGCTTTGCGTGTTCCGTACAGCATCGCATTTAATGTTATACGCTTTTGTCAACTACCTCGAGCCTTGTTCACGCTGTGTCTACTGACGTTGCCTTTAATAGCTTTTAACGTTCCTTTTGTCAGTCAGCGTAGCCTGCCACTTGTACTTCCTTCTGATCTGATGTTTGTGAATATAACGTTTGAATATCATCAGAGTCAAACAGCTTGGTGCATAGCATCTTCTGATCTTCTGACCTTGAAGTGCTTCTGTGCGTGATACCATCAGAACTTCAGTGCTTCTGATCTCATGTTCTTCTGATGCTTCCATAGACCCATGTTCTGATTCTGCTTCGACCATCTTCTGATGTCTTGCCAGACCATGTTCTGATGTTGCATGCTGAACCCTTTTGAGACAAAGCTTCTGAGCGCTGAATTATGCATACTCTTTATATATTTCCTGAAAAGGAAATTGCATTGGATTAGAGTACCATATTATCTTAAGCAAAATTCATATTATTGTTATCATCAAAACTAATATAATTGATCAGAACCAATCTTGTTCTAACAGATGAAACCGATACGACACGATTGGAGCTTTGTCAGAAGAATGTCTTTCTCGGCCATCGTAGATTCTTAAATTCTAATCATCACTACCGTGGGTGGAGAAAAGCATTCAACGGAAAGGCCGAACACGGTACAACCCCGCCTTTTTTGTCAGGTGATCAAATTTTTGAAAAGGTGAAAGATGTGAGCACTCAGTTTGGCAAGCCTTTTGCACATTCACTTGTCAAGGGTGGGTGGAAGAAGAAGTCAATTTTTTTTTGAACTTCCATATTGGAAGTCGTTGTACGTAAGACATTTCCTGGATGTTATGCATATTGAAAAAAATGTATTTGACAGCGTCATAGGTACGTTACTCAATATACAAGGAAAGTCTAAGGATGGCCTTAACATAAGGAAGGACATGGTAAACATGGGAATGAGAACTGAATTGGGACCCGTGACGAAAGGAAGACGAACATTTCTGCCACCTGCTGTTTACACTCTATCTAGAAAGGAGAAGAAAACATTGTGTAAGTTTCTCAGTGAAGTTAAAGTTCCAGAAGGCTACTCTTCAGATATTAGAAGACTTGTGTCCATGAAAGACCTCAAGTTAAAGAGTTTGAAGACGCATGATTGTCATGTTATAATGGAACATTTTTTACCAATAGGTATACGTTCTATTCTTCCAGAAAAAGTAAGAAGCGCAATAACTAAGCTGTGTTTCTTCTTCAGGTCAATTTGCAGTAAGGTGGTCGATCCCGCGATCTTACCAACATTGCAAAAAGAGATAGTTGTTACTTTATGTGATCTTGAAATGTATTTTCCTCCCTCGTTTTTTGACATAATGGTTCATCTAGTCGTGCATCTTGTGAAAGAGACACAATTGTGCGGACCAGCTTATATGAGATGGATGTACCCTGCTGAACGTTATATGAAAATATTAAAAGGGTACGTGAAAAACAGAAGTCGACCGGAGGGCTGTATTGCCGAACGATACGTTGTTGAAGAAGCGGTTGAGTTTTGTACTGAATATCTGTCAAATGTTCAATCTATTGGACTCCCTAAGTCTCATATTGTCGAAAAAAAAGAAGGAAAAAGGCTAATTGGAAATAAAGTTGTGACAGTATCAATGGTCGAACGGGATCAAGCGCACTTGTATGTTCTGCACAATGAGATTGAGGTTGAGCCGTATGTTGAAATGCACAAGATTGTTCTCCGAGATTTAAATCCAAATAGAAATGAGAACTGGATAGTACGAGAGCACAATCGAAGTTTCATACCGTGGTTTAGGGATCATATTTATTCAAAGTATCGTTCAGATCCTGCTTCAGTAACAGAAAGGTTGAGATGCTTAGCCTATGGTCCAACTGTAATTGTGCTTTCTTATAGCGCATACGCAATTAATGGATACACATTTTATACCAAAGAACAGGATGATAAAAGTACTATGCAAAATAGTGGTGTTACCTTGGTGGCTGAAGCAATGCACATATCAAGTGCGAATGACTTAAATCCGAAATTTGCAAATTTGTCATATTTTGGGGTTATCGAGCGCATTTTGGTGTTTGATTACGCGAAGTTTCAGATTCCTGTATTTGGTTGCAAGTGGGTTGAAAATAATAGTGGCATACGAATGGATAAGTCAGGATTTTTGCAAGTGGATCTCAATGGGGTAGGGTACAAAGATGAGCCTTTCATTCTAGCCTCTCAAGCTAAACAAGTGTTCTATGTCAATGATCCTTCAAGTACGAAATGGTCTATAGTGCTTTTATCTAACAAAATAGTTGATGAAAACATTGAAGATCAAGGTGATATTGGTGTTGGCATTGATTCTTGTACAAGAAGCGATCAAAATGAGAATGAATCTTGTACTAGAAATGATCATAATGAGGGTATTTGGATTAATCCAACCGTCCGCGTTGTTAAGAGACGCGTTGAACACAATCCTACCAAGAAAAGAAAGAGACGTTAGTGATAAAGGTAATAGTTTTATTCACTTTGTACCGATTGTTTTATTCAATAGTATAGTACTTATTCAATTTGTTTTATTCAATTTGTACCGATTGTTTTATTCAATTTGTACCGATTATTTTATTCAATTTGTACCGATTATTTTATTCAATTTGTACCGACTAATTTGTTTTGAACCATGTATCCGTTTGTCGACTTCTTTACATGTAAATATACTATTTTGACGATTCCGGAGCTGCTCATGCACTTATCTTTACATTTCGGGACTGTTTTTTTATCGGTTTTGCTTCTGCCCGTAATCAAAAGTCGGGCTTAGGGTCTGAATTTCGGAAAACCGACTTTATTTTTGAGTCCGTGGGGACGTTTTACCATAGCCATGTAAATTTCGTTCAATTCCGACAACTTTCTTTTTTGACGCTCATTTTGATTTGTACCGATTTCGTTTCCGATACACTTGTTCATGCATGGTTTGACTTGTATAGATTGTAAGCTTATTAACAGTGTACTAATGTGCTTTACTTTGTTTGATACAGGTTCAATGGCTTCAGATAAAGATGCTCCACCTGCAAACTCACAAGAAAACTCACAAGAAAGAGATGCTCCGGATACAAATGCTCCACCTGATACTGAAGCAAAAGAAGTTGCACGAGGCATCACGATTATGAAGGGAATCATACGACATAGCGACCAAGGATTAGTATACCCTTTGGAATGGAATTCTGAAAACCAACCAATTGGTCCTAATTCTGCAAAGTTGACAAGTTACATTGGTACACTTGTTCGTATGCATATTCCAATCTCCGTAGCTAAATGGAATATGAAGAGTGACGACTTGGATGATAGAAAAAAGGCGATTTGGGAAGAGCTTCAGGTATATACCATATATGGTTGTTGTTATTATATTGACGATAAATTGTTTACATTACTTATCCTAACACACTATGCGTATGTTTTTTTGCAGAGGACCTTTGACATACCAGATGAGCGTAGACGGTACATGCTTAGTTTGGCCGGAAAAAGATATAGAGGGTGGAAAGCTTTTTTGACAAATAACTATCTTAAGGATAAAGATGGAAACTTTCTTGAAGAGGCGCCGGGAAGACCACTAAAGTATAAGACCTTCATTGATGAAGAAGATTGGGTTAAGTTTGTAAATCAAAGAGATGAAGCTTTTCGGAAAAGGAGTGTCACAAATAGCGCGAGAGCATCAAAACCCGCATATCCATACAAAAAAGGGCGTATGGGATATGCACGCTTGGAGGATAAAATTGTAAGTAAATAGAAATGCGTTTTAATTAATTGTCTAAATGTGTTTTATTTGACGATTTTGCGATTTGTGTCAATGCATAGTTAGAGGAGTCTAAAAGTGAGGAAACCTCACTTCCTGTACATGTGTTGTGGAGGGAAGCTCGGGTGGGCAAGAATCAAGCCGTCGATCCCGAAGTTCAGAGAGTGTATACTGAATGTGTAAGTATAATATTGTGTCTTTATTTAAATCAAATGTTTTTTAATATATAAATGATTTTTTATCTCCACTAATAATTATTGAAATATAAATGAATTACAGGAGACCTTGTCGCAATCGGTGTCCACCGGTGAGGATCATGATGATAGGAGCGTACTTAGTAGAGCCCTACATGCTCCTGAGTATCCCGGTCGGGTGAGGGGTAAGGGTCATGGTGTGACTCCAACCTCTTATTACAAGAATCCTAGGAGAAGAAATCCTTCAAATGAAGAAGTGTTGCAAAAATTGCAGGAATTGCAAGCACAAGTCTCTGCATTGCAAAGAGATAAAGATTTGTATATGAGAGAAAAGTGCAATACTGCATCGGTGAGAGAAACTAGTGATAAAGCTAGTTTCAACGGTCAAAGAAAATTTCCCGAGGTATTTCTTACAAATTGTTCTATTTCCTTACAAATTGTTCTATTTTGTTAACGATAATGACTTTATATTTACTATTGGTTTAGGGCATTTCTTCTTGCCAACTATTCTTATCGGCACCGTGTTATCGCCTAGTTGGCAAGGGAAAAGTGCACAACACTGTGGGAGATTTACTTCACCATAGACCGCTCCCGGATGGACACCTGAAAGTATCGGTGGATGTTGTAGTAGATCATGATGCGATGCTACCGGTACCTGACATGGTCTCAGAGACGACATTGCTGCGAGATGCAATAGGATCATTTGTTACATGGCCCTCGGAGCTCATTGTCATTAGTGATGAGGTATATTGAAAACGATTAAGAAATCATTTAGTTTTCGAATGTCAATTCTAAACCGTTTATTAACTATTTTTTACATTTTAATTTTAGATTGCTCCTATAAAACCCGCAAATAAGGGTAAAGGGATTTTACAGGAGGAGGAGTCTGTTGCATCACTAAAAGAGGTACATTTAAAGTGTTAATAATTAATCTGAATCTAAATCTGCATGATTTTATATTTTACCTAACTTATATGATTTTTAGGCATCCGCTCGGGAGTCACAACAAGTGACGCAGCAAGTTCGTACCGTACCACCCACTGGTCCTCCGAAGCCAGCGGGAAAAAAAGGCGGTGCTTTTGTGCCTCGGTACCGGTCGACGCTCGCAACAATGGTTGATATGTCCGATTTGAAGGACGGTGCTTTACGTGAAATCGTTATGGATGAGAGTGTCTTCGGTATTGAATTCAAGTCACTTATTGAACTTGGTGACTTGGAGGAGATTTTTAAGCATGATCAACTAGGCGTCAATAACATGCACTCATACATCCGGTAATATTCCCTCATCCGATATATTATTTAATTAGTCCCACAATATAATTTATTTACACATTTCAATGAAAATAATCTAATGTTTATTATGTTTTTATTTAAGGTTGTTGTATGACAGAGTGTTGCGCGGGACTCCGTTGTCTAACAGATTCCGTTTCGTGTCTTCCGCCCACTGCAGCGGAATGGCAATTGCTTCGGAACGGGAATCAGTTAGACAGCGATTAGTCGATAGATTCATGTCCACCGGCAACACAGAATGTCTGCATCTTTGGGCGTATAATACCCGACCAGTAGGGTTAGTTTCTCATTCTTTGTTCATCTAATCTCTGTTTCTTTTGTGTATAGCAAAATTTTCATATAACCTATTGTTTTTATTTATAGAGCACACTGGTTGCTGCTTGCTATCAACCCTATAAGGGAAGTCGTGTATTATCTGAATTCGGTAAATGGTGAATGGACCAATTATCAGGCCATAAAGGACATCGTTGATTTGTAAGTGGGATCGTTCTAAATATATATTCGTGTATATTTATATATATATTTACTTATTTGTGGGATTGATCTAAACATATGCTTTTATATATTTGTTAATTAGATCAATACAAGTGTTCCGAAGTCAACGGGACGCACAGGTATCCCGAACTAAATCTAGCAACATTACTTGGATCCAAGTGCAAGTACATTATTTTTCACAATGTTGCTTATAATATATTTATGCTACTTGATAAAACAATGCACAACTATAGAATCTTATTTGTTTTTCTATGTAGTGTCCGCAACAGCGAAACAGTTACGATTGCGGATACTTTGTATTGAGGTATATAAAAGAAATCCTTCAGGCAAATCAATTAGAGATTCCGCTCACGGTATGAATTTATAACTTAAGATAATTTCATATAACTTATTACATTTAACTAAATGTATCATTCATATTTTTTTTTGTTTTGTAGTACCTTGATGAATTCCGTGCCGCTACATACCCGAAACTTAAGTTGGAAGAAATAAAAGAGGATTTGAGTCATTTTTATATTAAGCACTTTTTCATGTAGGATTTGTGTCGATTTACTTACAATTTTATATAATATTATTGATGTTGTAATATATGATGTATATATATATTTTTGGATATTATTTTGGTATATATATTGTCTTACTGATGGCTGAAATAATATCGTCGAAAATAAATTACAGGTCGAAAATAAATTACAGGTCGAAAATATTACAGGTCGAAAATATTACAGGTCGACTGGGAGGATTAAATTACAGGCTGCACATTAAAAAACCTCTCCAACCTACTAAAGCGCTTCTTAGTAAAAGCGCTGCCAAAGATTAATAAAAAAGAATTAAAAAAAAAACGCAACATACGAAAGCGCTTTTGGAAAAGCTCTCTTATAGGGTGGGCTTTAAGAGCGCTTTTTCCTAAAAAAGCGCTCTTAAAGGCCACCCTATAAGAGCGCTTTTCCAAAAGCGCTTTCGTATGTTGCTTTTTTTTTTTTAAAGGGGGGGCTATAAGAGCGCTTTTCTGGAAAAAGCGCTCTTAAAGGGGGGCCTACGAGAGCGCTTTTTCCAGGAAAACGCTCTTATAGGGGGACCTACGAGAGCGCTTTTTCCAGAAAAGCGCTCTTATAGGAGGGGCCTACTGGAGCACTTTCAGAAGCGCTTTTGTAGGCTACGCCAGCGCAGCCTTTAACAGCGCTTTTAAGCGCTCTTAAAGCCCAAAAAAAAAGCACTCTTGTAGGGCTTCCGTGTTGTAGTGTAAGCTAACATGCCGACGAAAGTGGGTGTTGTCCACTATTTTTAAGAAAGTTTTACAAGCTAGGTTTTAAATTGGTTTTGAACCAATATACTGAGCTGCCAAACATAGGTAGCATATTTGATCTAAATAGAACAATACGCTGAGGAAAGTGGGTGTTGTCCCCCTTCTCCATTTTTCTACAAAATTAACATATCATTCTCATAATGAACCGGAATCTACAAGAGTTTTGAGACATGAATCAGAGGTCCTAAACTCTGTCTGTTTTAATCATTTTATTTTCAAACATAAAAATGAAACCCAAACTTTGTTTGGATCCCTTTAGCTAAACAACAATAAGATAGAAATTCGCAATTAGATAATTGGTCTCAGTGGTTCGATAACTCTTTTACTGCTTCTATACTGTCATACGCTTTCTGCTTGTCAAAGTTTCTCTAGGAAACTCATATGCTCTTTATTTTATTTACATTTGAGTCCACTACAATATTTTCAGGATCATTAACACTTACGTTAATGCTAAAGATGCACCCGAAAGTCTCTAAGGGATTCATGAGGGAACCTCCAAAGTTCGGATGTCAAGGCTTCACTTCCAAATTTGAAAACCTTAAAATGATTGAAGAGGAAACTATTGATGAGTTCAATGTTCGTCTTTGTGGCATTGCAAAAAAAAAATTTACTATGAAAAGATGTCATAAGAGAAGTTTGTGAGAAAGATTCTGAGATCTCTTCCAATGAGGTTTGACCTGAAGGATATTTTCATTGAGAAAGCAAGAAATATTTCCACAATAAATGCTGATAAACTGTTAAGCTCCTTGCTCATTATTGAGATGGATATTAATGAAAATCCTGAAAAGAAATACAACATTATAGCGTTTAAAGAAAATACAGTTGACCATGAAGGCCAGATACCCAATTGTACTAATGAAAATATTTTAAAACTATTCTATGCTTGCAAAAAAAGAGAAGGATTATGGAAAGTCTTGACAAGAGATCTGAGAACCATATTTTTCCAAATCTCAAAGATAATCACCAACGAACTCCAACTTTCAGTGTAGAGATAGAAAAAGTTAAAGATAAAACACTAGCTATCCTAACACATACAAATGTATCAATTTTGAAAATGTGAAGGATTTAGACATATTCAAGCTCGATATCCTATTTTTTGAGAAAACAAAGAAACAGCTAAAACGTGGCATTTTTAGATGATGAGTTTGATGAAGAAAGTGAATCCGATTAGAAAAATATTATTGACATTTACTACTTGTATCAAAGATATTTCTGATACTTAATTACCTAATGATAAATTGATAATGAGCATATAACTGATGAAGATAAGCTATCTGATGATGTCCTTGCTGAATCATATGAAACTCTTTCAATAAAGTGGATTGAAGAATCTCAAGTGAATAAGAAGCATAATGACAAATTTGAAACTATTCTTCAAGAAAAAACTAGGATCTTGCTTATTATTGTTTATTTGAAGCAAAAAGTTAGGCGTCTCAATTATGAACTTGAAATAATTACCAAATTTGTGTCCAAAATTTTGGAGTTGATAACTTCAATGTTATTTTGAGTATTAGTAAACTTGCGAGAAACATGAAAGAACTTAGATATATTGGCGATCCATCCATTCTAAAGACTACATTTGTTCCTCTTACTCAAAAGTGAAACTAAAATGTCTCGTATAATATTTCAAAAATATGCCACATATTATTACTAACGCCCGAGTACGGCCTCTAATCAATAGACCTCATTAAACATGTCATTAGTGCGGTCGACATGGTCATATTTGTCTTTACTGTTATAGATTATGTGGGAGAAATCTTCATCAAAGCTAGACACATGATTGGTGAAAAATTTGTCTTAAAAATATCAAGCTCTATTCCAATAGCTATTTTACCTTAGGTTACAGTGCAAAAGGAAAACATGTTTGTAAGTATTGTTTGGACTATCCTAGTTGTTTAATGGTCCTATCCCTAATCTGATTAGTATTATCCCACTTTGTGATTTGAAATTTAATATCAATTTAACTAGAGAAGAGTTCCTTGTAACAAATAAACAACACACTCAAATCATGAAGGGTGCTAGATCCATTAGAAATTGTTACATTTGGTCATCCCTGTGAACAATAAATTAACTTCAATCATGGAAAATTTCTAAACTGGAGAAACTAAAGTTATGGTGTACGAAGCTTGTTCATCTAAATATGAGAAGTACGAGGAATATTTTTATTGAAACGGATATTGTCGAAATACTTTATCTTAGGATTGAATAGGGGAAAATCTGTGGAGACTATTACATTAGGAAGAAAACCAAGATGTCTCAAAAAATTGTTCACCATCTTACAACTGCTTCTGTTCTCGACTCTCCTCATATTGATTTTATAGGTCCCATGAAAGTTGATATTCATGGATGGAAGAGAGACATGTTTTTTTCTTGATGGCTACTTTAGATATACTCACTTAGGTTGAGTTTATTTAGGCTGAGAGTTTGAGAACTCCTGTTTCTTATCCAACAACACTACTGAGGGAATTATACATGAGTTCTATACCCCTATCACACCTCAGTAGAACAAGATTTTTCAGAGGAACAATGGTACCTTATGAGAAATGGAGAGAGTTATGATTCACACCAAATGCGCATCATATCATTTTTTTATTGAAGCTATGAATATTGCAAATCATATTCAAAACCGAGTAACAATTCGCTCGGGTACTGTTACTCATTGTGAAATATGGAAGGAGAGGAATCCTTGTTGGAATTATGATTGTTTTTGTGTAGGACAAGTGTTTAGAAATATTAGAGGCTTGAATAGAAACTTGATAGGTAGGAGAATTCTTTTTTGAAGAGAGAACTTTGTATTTTGCTTGATACAAATGTGTAGGATTACATCTCTATTTATACTACTCTAAGGAGAACTCTAGACTCACTAATTCTAGAGAGTTCATAATCCTAGAAATTCAAAGAGTATTCTTGAGAATATTACAATAATAAGAAATATCTAGACTATCCAAATACTACAAGAATTCTCTAGAAACACTACCCAAATCAAGTTTATATTTCAACATCCCCCTTAAACTTGATTTGTGACTCCAAGCATACTCTTTAGCTTCACGAAAATTTTTAACTTGAGTGGCTTGGTTAAAATGTCGGCAGCTTGAGCTTGAGACATCACATACTTCAACTTTACCTCCTTTCTCTCGATGAATTCTCTTATGAAGTGGTAACGGATGTTGATGTGCTTACTTCTTTCATGAAAGACGGGATTCTTTGCTAAAACAAGTGTTGTTTTATTGTCTACACATATTTCCATAGGATCTTTTTGTGGCATCTTTAACTCTTTCAGCAAGTTCCTTAACCAAATTGCCTGACAAACACATGATGTGGCGGCGACATACTCAGCTTCACAAGTTGATAGTGTGACTATAGGTTGCTTCTTTGACATCCAAGTGAAAGCAGTATCTCCCATAAAGAACACAAAATCAGTAGTGCTCTTTCTATCATCCAAGTCTCCACTCCAATTGCTATCACTATAGCCAACAATGTCATAATTGTTAGAAGAGTAATAGTGCAAGCCAGATTTTGTTGTACCTTTGATGTATCGAAGGATTCTGTTTGCCGCCTTGAACTGAGTTGTTGTTGGAGCTTCCATGTAGCGACTTATGATTCCTACGACATCGAGAATATCCAGCCTTGTACACGTCAAGTAACGTAAACTTCCAATCAAACTTTTGTAAAGACTTGGATCCACAATCTCTCCATTTTCATGCTTGCTTAACTTGCTTCCACATTTCATCGGGGTGCCAACTGGATTGGCGTCATCCATCTTGAATTTCTTAAGTACTTCTTTGGCATAACCTTCTTGGGTGATGAAAATTCCTTTGTCTCCTTGCTTTAGTTTGATGCCGAGATAATACGCCATGAGCCCCATATCTGTCATCTCAAATTCATTTGACATGTCTTTCTTGAACTCTTCGAACATGTTTGGATTGTTCCTTGTGAAAATCAAGTCATCTACATACAAGCACACAATCAAAATATCTCCACTTTGCGCTTTGATATAAAGTGCATGCTCATATGGACACAATCAAAATAATTTTTAGCAGTCATCAAATTTGGTAATGCAATGTAAAAATTTGGTTAATGCAGTAATGAAGTTGGTTAATGCAATATCAAGGTATTAAAAATAATTTTTAGAAAGTCATCAAATTTGGTTAATGCAGTGTAAAAACTTGGTTAATGCAGTAATCAAGTTGGTTAATGTACGTGCGTACATGAACAGTGTCGTCCTTAATTTTAAAAATAAAAATAAATATTATTATTTTATTTTAAAAAACACTGTTCACCGTATAAATAGGATAAATAATGTTTGATATAAGTATTAGTGTAAGTGTTGGGTATAAGAATAAGATTCCTCATATTAATATTATTAGAGGAATGATATTCCTACACTAAACATAAGAATTACACTGTCCTTTCATACGGTTTAGTTTCTTTATTATATTTAGTAACTATTTTTAACTTTTTCTAATGCAAATTAACATACGTCCTTGTTGTATTTTAGTAGGTGTGGATATATTCTGGTGTTAGAATAGCAATGCTCTATTATTAACATTGACAAAGGGCAGAAAGGAAGCATAGTAAATACTAGTCCATAAAACAACAACAATGAAACATTTGAATTTAACCATTGTCTAAATATTTTAGCCGTGATCACAAATCAAAATAAAATAAAACCAAGCCAAGCCAAGCTTTACAAACAATAGGCACACAAATCCTTAAATTGCAGCAAATCCAAATCCAAATCCAACACTAAACAAACATAAACATAGTAAAACCCACACAAACACAAATCCTAAAATTAAACATAAAATCATTAGTGAGAAACATAAACATTGTACTCAACAACAGCAATTGCATTTTTGGGATCATACGAATAAGTAGTAAGTTGAGCATAGCCTCTAGCAAATCTGAAAACTCCACTCCCACCAACAACAGGCACCTCTCTAACCTTATCAAAAACAGGATTCCTCCCCATGATAGTAATACTACTTCCATTATACTCTCCTTCAAATAAAGCCAAATTCATAGCCATGAGAAAAGAAAAACTATCCTGTGATGTAGAAGCATACAAACCTTGACATTTTCCAACAAGTTTGGAACTCAATTCGGGTCCTAAAGTCAAAGGGTCATCCATCATGGTGACTAAACCAAAAGAAAAGGTTGAGTTCAACTTCAAAGGTGATGGAACAACTGCGAATGAAGTTGGGTTTTTTCCAGTCATTATGTCATGCCAATAGAATTTTAAATGACTTAGCTTTTCCATTTTGTTTAGGCCTAATAATTTGCGATCTATTGGACGAACAAAGTCGAAAGTGTCATCATTTTGTGATGATGATGTTGAGGAAGTGATGGTGTTGCAAGAGAGGAGAAGGAAGAAGAGAAGAGTGAGAAAATGTTGGGATGACATTGTTGTGACAAGAAAATAATGAGAGGGTGTGAGTGAATTGAAGTGATGGTGAAGGGTTTCTTTATAGAACAATAAGGCTGCCAAATACACTATTTTGATCCACATTTTAAACACGTGAGTGGAGATTAATTATTGTTGTATATTAATTTCATATTGCTAAGAGCTTGTCGAAGTTGTTCTCTCATCTTATTATACAACAATTATTTCTTTCATGCATATAATATGTATATTTCATGTCAATGTTTATTAATGTGTCAAATATTTTAACTATCCAAATATAGCCTATCCAAAATCCATTGGGCCTTTTTCCATCAAGTATTTGTTTTGAATGATTGAATTAGATTCAACGACAATTCTAAGATGGTATCAAAGCACAATTAAAAGTCAGTTAGACCTTATATATACAGACACAGTCAAGTTTTAATAAGAAATTTGGTCGTAATAAAGATTATAAGCAAGTTTTAGTAGAATTAAGATCTATTTAGGATAACAAATAAGAACAAATGCTAAACTTTTCTTTAGAAATTTAGTATTTTAATACAAAAGCATAATATTATTTTTTCACATAATTTTAGCATGATTACAAACAAGGGAATTCAACATTTTTATTCAACACGCAAAAACAAGAAAAGCGAAAAATAAAAAAAATATAGGGTCATGCTAACGAGTTTCTTCGGGACACTCTTTAAGCATACTAAATAAAGAAAATATTATTTACAAAAATCAATATTTCAATTTCCAATTGTTTACACGTATGTTTTAAAAAATTTACCACTTTAATCACTTAAACAGTGCCTCAAAGACACTAATTAGAATTTCTCAAAAATATAATAGTCCATCCCATACTCAAAACAAACATTGTCCTTAACGTTAAAGCAAAAACTAAAAAGAAAGATAAGAAAACTCATAAAATCACTAATAAAGAGGGAATTGTCCTTGAGAGATGTTTAAGTTATTTATCGCTTCAATCATTTCGCCCATCCTTAACTGTTCTACCTCCATTCGTGCCTACCACTTTATTAATAGTCACATCTAGAGTACTCAAAAACTATAGAGTAATTCGAGCGTATGCAAGACTTCTTAATGAAGTAATGCATCTCATTCCTTGCCTATTAAATAACCTATCAACATCATCATTAATTCCTCTAGTTAAAATGGAGTTTTGGTCAATATACCTTGTTGATGTAGTTATTCGTTGAGCGAGAACTTTAACCTTCATGTTTCTCCAATGCGGAAAACTATATTTCATGGAGGTTCCAACTTGCTCCTCTCCCACTTATATGCCTAACTAAGGAGATTCATTTTGCTTGTCACATTGATGGTGCTTTCCCTTTTTCAAAATAATTTGGTGCCATTTAGGTTTGGTAAAGGTTTTGTGAAGGATATGAAGAAAGGTTGATTTTAGGGTGAGGATAGGTATCATAAGATGAATGGTTTGTGATTCTTACTGTTGGTAGGGAAAAGTGATTTGTTGTTAGTAATGAGATGAAGATAATTTTTTAGAGTTATGGATTTTTGGAAATTTAGGGGTTTTTGGAAGTTTTGAGAGTAGATGAGGTGATAAATAGGATAAAAAGTTGAGTTTGACCATATGATTTTTGTCATCAAGATGGTGTCTTTTTACCATCAATAGCTTGATCATGGGTATACTCTCACATAACGCTTCTTTAAGTTCATTAGCTTGACCATATTGTTTTATATCATCAAGAAGGTGTTTCCTAGTGGAAACACATCTTTCTCAAATTTATCCTCTATTATATAATGTTTCCAATTTTGATTATTCATAGTAAACACCCTTGTGGTTTGGCTCCAAATGTCAACATCTCTATATAGTGTTAATTTATTTACTTTGAAAGATCTAGATAGAGTGGAGTTTTCCCAAAAAAGTTTAAATCTAGAATTGAACAATAGAACTTGCTATTTACGACATCCCTAGATATTAGACCCCCCTCTCACTTCCCTCAATCACATCCCTATGATTGTTAACAACAATATCAATTCATATAAGACATACTTCCAATTACACAAATTATACTATTGCTTAAAAGCTCATGAGTGAATCACAATGACCAATGAACAATCATTCAAACTCTATGCATCAAAAGATACACGGGTGACATACAAAAACACAATACTCTAAAAAGATTCCCAAATTCCTAAGACTCTTTCAACAATTATTCTCCTTATTATCTTTGTGTGTTCTTTTTAGGTTTAGTCTTCTCCTTTAATAAGCCAGTACAACCATTGGGCTTGGATATTCAATCTGGCTATAACTTTCTGCAAATCAAATGAGATCATATCAAATCTAATCAAATATTCATATGCAAGGCACAATGTTTTAACATCTAATCAAGCAAATAAAATATTATATTAGCTCTTCACCTTTGAAACAAATCTTCAGAGAATCCAATATTCAATGTGTTGCTTGATTCACAAATAACAAAACAAATCTTCTGGAACAATAGTAGGTGATTTTCCAGAAATAGAAACAGCATAGGCTGCAATGTCGTAGCAACATGTTTACGACATCTTGTCCAACATCTTCCTGAACATATTGTTTCACCAAAATGGAGCCAACAAACCAAACCCTAACAACATCGTTGGAACTAAATTAGTATTCAAAATAAAGCTTGATGAGAATGGAATAATTGTTTGAAACACGACAAGATTGGTGGATCTAGGCTATACTCAAGAAGAATAAATTAATTTTTACGAGACATCCACTCATGTTGCAAGGTTAGAAGCTATTAGATTATTTCTTGCATATGTTTGTTCCTTGAATTTTTAGTTATACCAAATAGACATCAAAAGTGCATTCTTGAATGGATAAATCAATGAAGAAGTCTATGTGAATCAACCTCCTGGTTTTGAAAACTTCAAGAATCCTTCACATGTGTATAGGTCGAGGAAAGATCTCTATGGCTTAAAACAAGCACCAAGGGCTTGGTATGATAAACTTTTGTAACTTTATATGTGAAAGATATTTCAACAAGGGAAATATGGATACAACATTGTTCATCGTGAATATCGAAGATCACACGTTATTTTGATGATATATATGTTGATGACATCATTTTTGGATCAACAAATGAAGCCTAGTGTGAATAATTTTCAAATATGACGCAAGAAGAATTCAAGACATATATGATGGGTAAAATAAACTATTTTATTGGACTACAAATCAAGAAATCAAAGAATGGTATTTTCATCAATCAATCTATGTATTACAAAGAACTCTTGAAGAAAATTTTATATGGAAAATTGCAAAGAGATTGCTACTTCAATGGGATTAAAATGAATATGGTGTCCATATTGATATAACAAAGTATCAAGGTATGATTGGTTGTTTACTTTGTTTAACAGCGAGTTACCCAACCACAATATTTAGTGTTTGTCTATGAGATCAATATCAAGCATGTCCAAAGGAATCCCACCTCTCTTTAGTAAAAATGATCATGAAGTACTTAAAGGGAGCCAAAAATGTTATCCCATGGTATTCTAAAGATAGTATATGTGATTTAGTTGGTTATTCTAACTCAGATTATGCTGGTTGTAAAATAGATAAATATATTATGTGGTACATGCCACATTCTTCCTAATGCCATAGTTTCATGGTCATGTAAAAAGCAGGCTTTGTTTGCTATTAGTACAAAAAAGGAAAAATACATTGCGGTTGGAAGCTGTTGTGCTCAAATTATATGGCTAAAGCAAAAACTTTGTGACTACAACTTGAATATAAGATTCATTCCCCCTAGGTTTAACAATACAAGTGCTATCAACTTGACAAAGAATCTGATCATGCATTTTCGAACTAAATACATGGACATCCGAGATCATTTCCTAAGAGATCATGTTCTTATAAAAGATGATGAAGTTACATTTATGGACACTCATAATCAATTGGTAGATATTTTCACGAAACCTCTACCCAAGGATCCAATTTACAAGATAAAGAGATAAATTGGTATTTTGGATGAAATTGATGAATAAAATATTACATATTCATATCTATTTATGGCATGATGATCTTGAAAAGGATATTATTTCTAATGGTTTTCTACAAACATTGTTAAAAAATTTGGCTTAATGAATGCTCGCTACAAACCCATGTCTAATGCCACTCATGTAAAGTTGTCAAATGATGAAGAAGTATTTTCTATTGATCGAAGTCTCTAATGGATTATCATTGGTATTATTTTTTATTTCACCGCCATCCACCTTGATATTACATTCTCTGTGGGAGTGTGTTCTCGCTATCAAGACAATCCTAAAGTTAACCATCTCCCGTAAGTTAAATGTGTTATAAAATACATAAATGGAACCTATAACTACGTCATATTGTAGTCTTTTGATACAAACTCATTTTTTTAGGGTTATTGTGATGTTTAGTTGGTTGAGAATGTTGATGGTAGGAAAACACATCTGGTGGATGTTTCTTTTTGGGAAACAATTTGATTTCATGGTTTAGAAAGAAACATAATTGTGTTTCCCTTTCTGCCCTAGAAGCATAATATATTGTTGCCGGAAGAATTTGGACTCAACTATTGTGGATTAAGAAAATGCTTCTAGAGTATGATATCATACAAGATGGCATAACATCATACTTTGAGAATAGAATAGATATCAAATCTCTAAGAATCATGTCCAACACAGAAGGATCAAGCATATTGATATACGCCATCAACTCATTAGAGAGCTTGTTATAGATAGAAAAGTTGCCATTGATCATGTTCAAATGGACAAACAACAGGCTAATATATTTACAAAATCCTTGATTTGGCTCAATTTTAGAATCTCTTATCTGCTTTGGGTCTTCGCATCATCATTTTTTAGACATTAATAAAAGTTTTTGTCTTAGATGTATTTTGTTAGAACATTGGGTTTTTGTTAGTGTCATACCCCAAATTTGCCCGCCCCGGTTCAAAAGTCATATAATTTGGTTTTACAAAAATCTTTGGTTTATTTACATTTTTTTGTATTAAAATTTGTTTAGTTTATTTACTAACAATTTTGGGTTTAAAATTTCGTTGGCTTATTTACTAATATTTTGGGGTTTTAAATTTCTTGGGTTTATTTACAATAATTACATTTTGGGTTTTATAAATTACTTGGGTTTATTTACACTAACGTCTTGGTTTTTTAATATCTTTAGTTTATTTACACTAATATTTTGGATTTTATATTTATCTATGAAAAAATTATAATAAATTATTTAAAACTATTTGTATTTTCTAAATAGCAAATACTTGCTTGAACTTCATATACTTTTTAATTGACTTTTTATTTCAAATAAATAATATAGCACAATTGGTAAAGGACTGAAGTTTGTAAACACAAAGTCAAGGGTTTGAATCCCACAAGTTACATTTTTTCATTTTTCTTCTATTTTTACTATTTTTTTTTCCTTTTTCAACATATCAAATTTTGGGCTTTTGGATGTGGGTTTGGATATGGGTGACAACCGCCGACAAACCTTTTCCTTTTTATTGAAAACTTCTTTAAAACCTTTTTATAAAGATCATATGCTTTTGGGGGCCAATGATTTTGTGAGATATTGGATCGAACTCTAGTATGGTTGAAGGGTAGCTTCTTGGTTCGACAGGATTAAGCATGAAGTCGAAGGTTGTTCACATGCTTGTGTCGAAGATGCTAGGGTTGTTAGCATGTTAAATTAGGTTTAATGTTTAAACCCTAATTTGTTAAGTTAGCTTGTTTATTAAGTTGGCTTGTGTAATGGGCCTTGTTGAAAAAGCCCATTAGTTAGTATGTTAGGTTTTATTATAAATAGCATACTAGTCTCTCGTCATTGCTAAGCTGCAAATCCTAATTTAGGGTGAGAGAGGTTATTTGTTATTCTTGTAAACTTGTAATCTTGTTCTAAGAGAAAGTAAAAGAATAGCAGTTATAACCAATTATTGTGTTCCTCTTCTTCCTTGTCCTTAATTCTTCCTTGGTTTATACTTTGTTCTTGGCATTGAATTCACAACAAATTGGTGCGGTGAGCGTGGAGAAGATGCCTTCAACAAAGTATGAGATTGAAAAGTTCACCGGAGTGAATGATTTCGGTCTGTGGCGCTTAAAGATGAAAGCCCTACTGGTTCAGCAGGGTTGTTTGGAAGCGTTGAAGGGAGAGGCAGCCATGAATGCAGAATTGACGGCAGCGGAGAAGACGAATATGATCGAGAAAGCACACAGTGCAATTTTGTTGAGCCTTGGTGATAAGGTTCTCCGGCAGGTATCAAAGGAGACGGCGGCATCAGGGTTATGGGTGAAACTTGAAAGTTTGTATATGACCAAATCGCTGGTAAATCGACTCTACCTGAAGCAAGCTTTGTATTCATTCAAGATGATTGAAGACAAAGTATTGGCTGAGCAGTTGGATATGTTCAACAAGCTGATTCTTGATCTTGAAAATATTGATGTGAAGATCGATGATGAAGATCAAGCGCTGTTACTATTGTGTTCTTTGCCTCGATCACATGCTCACTTCAAAGAAACTCTCTTGTATGGAAGGGAGTCCCTGACGTTTGAAGAAGTTCAATCAGCCTTGTACTCTAAGGACTTGAATGAACGAAAAGAGCATAAACCTTCGACTGTTGGCGAAGGTTTGGCCGTTAAAGGAAAACTCTTAAGAAAGGATGGTAAGTTCGACAAGAAGAAAGGCAAAAGCCAGTCGAAGTCTTATAGTGGCGAAGCATCTGGCATTCGATGCTACCATTGTAAGAAGGAGGGTCACACAAGAAAGGTGTGCCCTGAACGCCTGAAATATCATGGAGGTAAGGATAATGGTAACGCTGCCATTGTTCAAGATGATTTCGAATCATCTGATGTTCTTGTGGTTTCAAGCAGTGACTCTAAGAAGGAGTGGATTATGGATTCAGGTTGCACTTGGCACATGACTCCAAACAAAGACTTGTTCGAGGAATTATGTGATCAAGATGGTGGATCAGTATTGCTGGGAAACAACAAGGCTTGCAAGATTGCAGGTGTTAGATCTGTGAGATTCAAGCTCCATGATGAGTCAATAAGGTTGTTGACTGAAGTCAGGTATGTTCCTGATTTGAAGAGAAATCTGCTTTCTCTTGGTGAATTCGACAAGAAAGGATATGTTTTCCAAGGAGAGAAAAGTATCCTAAGAGTCATGAAGGGTTCGAAGGAAGTCTTGAGAGGCGTGAAGAAACAAGGCTTGTATACCCTTGAGGCTGAAGTTGTAAGTGGTTCGACAAATGTTGCATCCACGAAACCTTTGTCAAAAACAGAAATCTGGCACATGAGATTGGGCCATGTCAGTGAAAGGGGTCTGGTCGAATTAGGGAAACAAAATCTGCTTGGTGGAGACAAAGTCGAAAAGCTAAAGTTTTGTGAACCCTGTGTACTTGGAAAATCCTGCAGAGTGAAGTTCAACAAAGGCAAACAAAGAACACATGGATCCCTTGATTACATCCATGCTGATCTTTGGGGGCCTGCAAGGTGTTCATCACATTCAGGAGCAAGGTATTTTCTATCCATAGTAGATGATTATTCCAGAAAATTATGGGTATTCATCCAGAAGACTAAGGATGAAACTTTTGAGAATTTCAAAAGTTGGAAGACTCTGGTTGAAAATCAGACTGGCAGAAAGGTCAAGAGGTTGAGAACCGACAATGGCCTTGAATTTTGCAATGAGGCATTCGACAGTTTTTGTGCTGCCTCTGGTATTGCAAGGCATAGAACTACTGCAGGTACTCCACAACAAAATGGTTTGGCTGAAAGGTTTAATCGAACTATTTTGGAGAGAGTCAGATGCATGTTGACTAGTGCGGGGTTAACGAAGGTGTTCTAGGCTGAGGCTGTTTCGACAGCAACATATCTGATAAACAGATGTCCTTCGACAGCGTTAGATATGAAGACACCTGAAGAAGTTTGGTCGGGACATCCACCAGATCTCGACAAACTAAGAGTATTTGGATGCGTAGCCTATACTCACATTAGGCAAGACAAGGTCGAACCTAGAGCTCTGAAATGCATGTTCATGGGATACCCAGAAGGAGTCAAAGCTTATAGGCTATTGATCGGAAAATTATAGCAAGTGTACTATTTTCTCGATGTAGTAATAATTGCGGTTATCCCCAGTGTCGATCTCTTGAGGACTGCGCAGAAACTTAAGTGTTTTAACAAATTCAATTGAACAAAAACTCCTTGGTTTGTTTCAATGTTGTTTGCAAAATTATAAAATATGAATTAAAAAAAATAACAACTAAATAAACTTGAATTAGACAAATAAGAAAGTAATGCTAGGGGATTGTGTATGAAATTCCTTATAATAACAATACTCTTAAAATTAGTCAGATCATCACTAATTCATATCATCACCAGATTTTGAGTGAGACTTTCCAAAATTCCTTTAAAGAAAATCATTTAATATTTCTTTTATACCCAAATTCCTTCGTGGTATAATAAGAATACTAATCTCTTTGTTTCAACAGAAAACTTACGGTTACAAATCTATATCTCAATTCCTTGACTATACAGATTTATATTTTTATACAAAGGCATTAACCTTGGTTTTCCAACCTAACATTAACCATAAATCGAAACCTTATTTTCCAATAATGGTTTGCATTAAGAACACTATATAAAAAGATGATAATGAAAAAGTTATGAAATTACTAATAAAATAAGCAAATTGTCATTACAATAGGAAATCAGGGACACCCCCCTAGCATTGGGGGGTTTAGCCTCTCATGTTCATGAAATTAAAAACAAACATAGTGAAAGAGAAAATCATTACAATATAATTAGGATGACTTTTATCTTCAATAGCTTCCGCGGTTGAGAGATCTCCGTTTTCCCAACAATTGCATGTATCTGCTCTTCTCCCAAATTGTACGTGAAAATAAAAATTCAATTGCCAAAAGATGCCCTCTTCTCATGAAAAATAGGTTTAAGTAGTGATACTATGTTTCCATCTGGTGCAGAATGACAAAATTGCCCTTAATGAGTCCAAAGTAAAAATCAGCAAAAAGGCTCTAATGCCTCAAATCCACGCTGACACGGGCTGCCCGTGTCAGCTTCTGCCCACGCCCTTCTCTTGCTGTTTCTGCCCGTGTCAAATGACACTGGCTGTGTCAAATGACACTGGCCGTGTCAAATGACATTGGCTGCCCGTGTCAGCTTCTGCCCATGCCATTCTTCTTCAGCTTCTGCCCGTGTCAAATGACACTGGCCGCGTCAAACGACACTGGCTGTCCACATTGTCTTCCACTCTTGTTCTAATTCTCTTAGAAACTTTCCTATTTCCTGAAATCAATAAACACTACCAAAACAAGTCTTGAAAGCATCTAATTAGCAATAAAAATAAACAAGAACTCATTTGCAAAATGTGAAGAAAACTAAATAAAGCGATTGAAAACTAAACCATGATGTTACCGGAATGAGCGATTTCTTACCAAATAATCGATGGAAAGTAAGTAAAATTGGTGACCGATCAGCTATGGTGCCTAGAGCCTGGTCACAGGAGGTGTATCACCAGTCGAGGTGTTGTTTTCAATGAAGCTGAAATGGCTTTTAAGAAAACTGATGATGTTGGTCGAAGTACAGAAACATCTGACGAAGAGCTGGAACAGGTAGAGATTCCTGTTGAGGTGGAGCATGTTGATGCTGAATTGCATATCCCAGATGAAGTCGAAGAAGAAGCAGAAGATGCTGAGGATGAGGAAACTGTCGATGACTACCTATTGTCGAGAGATAGGTCGAGAAGAGTTATCAAGGCACCTCAGAGACTTGGGTATGCAGATCTTATAGCTTATGCCTTAATCTCTGCAAGTGAGGTTCTAGACGAAGAACCTAGAGATTACAAGGAAGTTATGAGGAGTCGAAATAAGACTAAATGGCTGAAGGCCATGGATGATGAGATGAAATCTCTTCATGACAATCACACTTGGGAACTGATCAAGAAACCTGTTGGGGCAAGGTTAGTCAGCTGTAAATGGATTTTCAAAGTTAAGGAAGGAATTGAAGGAGTGACGTCGAAAAGATACAAGGCAAGACTGGTCGCAAGGGGTTTCACTCAGAAAGAAGGTGTCGACTTCAATGATGTGTTCTCTCCTGTTGTGAAGCATAGGTCCATTCGAATGTTGCTTGCCATGGTGGCACAGTTCGACCTTGAACTGGAAAAAATGGATGTGAAGACTGCGTTCTTGTATGGTGATTTAGATGAAACGATCCTGATGAGGCAACCTGAAGGGTATGTCGAAAAGGGAAAGGAAGATCATGTGTGTAAGCTAAAAAGATCTTTATATGGGCTGAAACAATCTCCTCGACAGTGGAATAGGAGATTCGACAAGTTCATGGCACACATAAGTTTCATTAGAAGTCAGTTCGACCATTGTGTTTACTTCAGATTTCGACCTGGTAATTCATTTGTTATTTTGTTGCTTTATGTTGATGATATTCTCATAGCAAGCAACAGTGTCAAAGATGTGATGAGGGTGAAGGCTGAACTCAATAAGGAGTTCGATATGAAGGATCTGGGAGTTGCTTCCAGGATTCTTGGAATTGACATTCGAAGAGATAGAAAGAAGTCGAAGTTATGCCTATCTCAAGAGGCATATCTACGGAAGATTCTTGAAAAGTTTGGTATGTCGAATTCGAAGCCAGTTGTGACTCCGATAAACCCTCAATTCAAGTTGAGAATTGATCAGTGTCCCAGTACTGATGTCGAAAGAGCCTATATGAATAGCATCCCATATGCTAATATAGTCGGTTCTTTGATGTATGCTATGGTTTGTACTAGACCCGACATAGCATACGCAGTAAGTCTTGTAAGCAGGTACATGGCGAATCCTGGAAAGGCTCACTGGCAAGCATTGAAGTGGATTTTAAGGTACATAAATGGGTCTATGAATAGAGTCCTAATTTATGGTGGAGCCTTGGGTGAAGATGGTAAAGTAGTAATCGAAGGATATGTCGACTCTGATTATGCAGGTTGTATGGATTCCAAGAAATCTATTTCTGGATATGTTTTCACTATGTTTGGCACAACAATTAGTTGGAAAGCAACACTTCAAAAGGTTGTTGCTCTATCAACCACTGAAGCGGAGTATATTGCATTAACTGAAGCTGTGAAAGAAGCATTGTGGCTTGAAGGTTTTGCGAAGGAGCTGAAACTTCAAGGTCGAGGTATCACTGTTAAATGTGATAGTCAAAGTGCAATACACCTGTCGAAGAATTCAGCCTATCATGAGCGAACTAAGCACATTGATGTGAGGCTGCATTTCGTCAGAGGAGTAATCGAGCGTGGAGAAGTCCAAGTGCTGAAGGTTTCGACTGAAGACAATGCTGCTGATATGATCACCAAGACATTACCGAGTTGCAAGTTTTTCCACTATATGCAGTTGATAAAGCTGCATGAAGAAAGCTAGTTGTTCCCTTGATGTTATAGAGTTAGGTCCAAGGTGGAGATTTGTGAGATATTGGATCGAACTCTAGTATGGTCGAAGGGTAGCTTCTTGGTTCGACAGGATTAAGCATGAAGTCGAAGGTTGTTCACATGCTTGTGTCGAAGATGCTAGGGTTGTTAGCATGTTAAATTAGGTTTAATGTTTAAACCCTAATTTGTTAAGTTAGCTTGTTTATTAAGTTGGCTTGTGTAATGGGCCTTGCTGAAAAAGCCCATTAGTTAGTATGTTTGGTTTTATTATAAATAGCATACTAGTCTCTCGTCATTGCTAAGCTGCAAATCCTAATTTAGGGTGAGAGAGGTTATTTGTTATTCTTGTAAACTTGTAATCTTGTTCTAAGAGAAAGTAAAAGAATAGCAGTTATAACCAATTATTGTGTTCCGCTTCTTCCTTGTCCTTTATTCTTCCTTGGTTTATACTTTGTTCTTGGCATTGAATTCACAACAGATTTCATATGAGGTCTCCCTTTCTTTTCAATTTGGTTTAAGTTTTGGCCGATGATTTCTCATGAAGCCTCCCCTATTTAAAAAAATGTTTCAAATATTTTAACTAGAATTACAATATTTTTGGCCAATGATTATAACTGAGGCCTCCCTTTTTCAAAATGATTTACAAAGTTTTTGGCCAATGATTTGGTATGAGGCTCTTTTCTTTAAAAACATATATTTTGGCCAGTGATGACACTTGAGGCTATTGTTGCTACATTTAGTTTAACATACATTTATTTTGGCCAATGCTCTATTATTAACATACATTGACAAAGGGCAAAAAGGAAGCATACCAAATACTAGTCCATAAAACAACAACAATGAAACATTTGAATTTAACCATTGTCTAAATATTTTAGCCGTGATCACAAATCAAAATAAAATAAAACCAAGCCAAGCCAAGCCTTACAGACAATAGGCACACAAATCCTTAAATTGCAGCAAATCCAAATCCAACACTAAACAAACATAAACATAGTAAAACCCACACAAACACAAATCCTAAAATTAAACATAAAATCATTAGTGAGAAACATAAACATTGTACTCAACAACAGCAATTGCATTTTTGGGATCAAAAGAATAAGTAGAAAGTTGAGCATATCCTCTAGCAAATCTGAAGAGTCCACTCCCACCAACAACAGGCATCTCTCTAACCTTATTCATAGCAGGATTCCTCCCCAAGATAGTAATACTACTTCCATTATACTTTCCTTCAACGAAAGCAAAGTTCATAGCCATGAGAAAAGCTAAACTATCCTGTGATGCATACGCATAAAAACCTTGACATATTCCAACAAGTTTGGAACTCAATTCGGGTCCTAAAGTCAAAGGGTCGTCCATCATGGTGACTAAACCAAAAGCAAAGGTTGAGTTCAACTTCAAAGGTGATGGAACAACATTGAATGATGTTGGGTTTTTTCCAGTCATTATGTCATGCCAATAGAATTTTAAATGACTTAGTTTTTCCATCTTGTTTAGGCCTAACAATTTGCGATCTATTATTGGTCGAGCAAAGTCGAAAGTGTCATCATTTTGTGATGATGATGTTGAAGAAGTTATGGTGTTGCATGACAGGAGAAGGAAGAAGAGCAAAGTGAGAAAATGTTGGGATGACATTGTTGTGATGATATGTGAGGAGACAAGAAAATAATGAGAGGGTGTGAGTGAATTGAAGTGATGGTGAAGGGTTTTTTATAGAACAATAAGGCTGCCAATACACTATTTTGATTCATATTTTTAACACATGAGTGAAGATATTATTGTTTTATATTAATTTCATATTGTTAAGAACTTGTCTTATCTTATTATACAACAATTATTTCTTTCATGCATATAATATGTAATACCTATATTTCATGTCAATGTTTATTAATGTGTCAAAAGATTTTAAGTATCTCAATATAGTCTATCGAAGATCTATTGGGCCTTTTTCTATCAGGTATCCATTTTAAATGATTGAGTTAGGTTGAACGACAATTTTAAGATGGTATTGATCACAGTAAAAATTCAGTTGGACCTCATCCAATCATGTTTTAATATGAAATTTGGTAGTAATAGAGATTATAAGCAAGTTTTAGTAGAATTAAGATCTAACTAGAATATGACACATGCGCGTTGTGCGAATGTGTTTAATATTTTGTTGGCTTAATTGTAATTTTGGTCCCTCTATTATTTATTTTTTTGAGTTTTGGTCCCCATATTTTAAAATTCGAAATTTTAGTCTCTTTATTTTAGTTTTTTGAGAATTTTGGTCCCCTTGCAAATCCGAATGCAATTTTTAATGAAATGGAACTCCCATTGATGACATGTTCAACATAAATCTTAAATAAAAATAGTTTTTTTTTTGAACATTTCAATGCTAAACTGACACTAACATATCATCAATGTGTGCGTCCTTTCATTTAAAATTGCCTTCGAATTTGCAGGGGGACCAAAATCCTCAAAAAACTAAAATATAGGGACTAAAATTACGGATTTTAAAATAGGGGGACCAAAACAAAAAAAAAAAGAATAATAGGGGGACTAAAATTGCAATTAAGTCTATTTTGTTTGTTTATTTGTATTTTATGTAATTGAAATAATTAAAATGATTTTATTGGTGTAGAAATTAAATTGTTTCTCAAAAAAGTAATTTGTTATACATAGATAGATATATCACTATTAAATTTTGAATTTTTATTATTCTAATGTTAAAAAAAATGATATTTGAAATAATATATTTTTGAATTTGTTGGGATTTGAACTTTTGACCTCAAATAGAAACTCAATACGTTATTTTGTTTTTTAAGAAATGATGAATTTTAAAAAATATACTCAATTAACTAAGTATATTTAGTTGGAGTTATTATTGTGTTGTTAGAATTTTTAGTTTAAAATGAGTTTTAAAAAATACTTCTTATACTAAGAATAAAATATTGTAGTGAGTTGAATTTGGGGTACGTTATTGATATATAAGAAAATGATATATGCATTATATTGTATTTTTTTTTCATCTAAAATTGCTTAAAAAACATAAATAAATTGGAAAATGAAGGGAAACAGACTGATGTGATTCTCAACATAAAAAATGAAACACAACTGTCCATTTTATCAGCTTAATTTAGCAAGGAATACTTTTGGAAGAATGTAATAAACACAAAATAACACTGATACACACTATCACTGCTTAGTATCCAAACAAGTAAGATCTCACATATACAGTTAAATAAAACAAACAAAAAAGCGAATACAGAAGAAGATATATGGTAAAAATTGTATAAAAAACTAACAGTTGGCTTGTCATATGAATATTATTTGTTGAAAATAGTATGATGAAAGAGTAGTATAACATTTAAAAAAAAAAAGAAAAAAGCTAAAATTAGTTTAGATATACTATATGAAAAAAATATGTAAAATTTCTTTTATTAAATTTTATTAATTGAAAAATAGTGACTGATTTTGAATTTAAAAAAAAAAGATAAATTTTAGAAGATGCCACGTATGATTATGAGTGATGTGGTAAAAATAGTTTGATGTGACAAAAATAATTTTATGTAAAATTTCTTTTATTTTAATTTTATTAATCAAAAAGTAATTGCAAGAAAAATAGAAATATTGTTTTATAAGTTTTTATGAGAATATGTAAGTTTTTTTTCATAAAGAAGGTATATTAAGAAAGGAAAAGATACATAAAAAATGAGGGACTATACCAAAACACACTAAAAAAAGAAGAGAACCTAAAAAAAAAGCATTTGAAGCCTATTTTTTTTTTTTTTTTTTTTACAAAATCTTGTCCAATGCTCATAGAAATCTCATCAAAGAATGTTAAGAAAGTAGTTGTGAGGCCTATAATTAAAAAATTGTTGCAAGAAAAATATAAATATTGTTTTATAAATTTTATTAAAATATGTAAGTAGCTATTAAGTTACTATATTTTTTTGTATTTTTCAGGATTCGAACTCGTGACCTCAAATAGAGACTCTATGTGATTATAAATTTTAAAAAATGAAGATAAATTTTAGAAAATGCCACATATGATTATAAGTGATGTGACAAAAATAGTTTGATGTGGCAAAAATGATTTTATGTGGCAAATATACTAGAAGTCTGTTTTAATATATATAATAGATAAATTAGGAGACACTAGACGTTAAATAACAACAAATGCTAAATTTTTCTTTAGAAGTTTCGCCTTTTCATTACAAATGCATAATATTAATTTTTTACATAAGTTTAGCATGATTCAAAAACATGGGAATTTAACATTTTTATTCAACAAACAAAAACAAGAAAAACAAGAAATCAAAAAAAAATATAATACTCTCTGTCATGCTTAAACCAAACACTGTCCTTAATGTTAAAGCAAAAAGTAAAAGGAAAGAGAAGAAAACTTAGAAAATCACTAATAAAGAGGGAATTATCCTTGAGAGATGTTCAAGTTATATACCGCTTTAATCATTTGGCCTTTCCTTAACTGTTCTACCTCTATTCTTGCATACCATTCTTGATCGTTCTCTAAATGCTCACATGGTCTTTAGGTAGGAGCTAGCAGGGGCATAATAGATGTCTCTACAACAAGAAAATCTTCGTCTTCTTCTCCTAACAAGTCATTAAGATACATAATATGATGTGTGTATCACCATTTACTACGATTTTAGACCTCTGTCCTTTTTGGCTTCGTAAAGAAAACATATTCTACACTTATGACAAGGATTTTATAAGTTTTGTCGGGTCGCATGACCATTTGAATAGTCAAAACTCCATTTTAAAACTACACCAAAATGAAGTTTTTGCCAATATACCTTGTTGATGTAAATATTCGTAGAGCGAGAACTTTAACCTTCATGTTTCTCCAATGCTGAAAACTATATCCCAAGGAGGTTCCAACTTGTTCCTCTCCCACTTATATGCCTAACTAAGGAGAATGGATTTGCTTGTCACATTGATGGTTCCTTCCCTTTTTCAATTTTTTTTGTGCCATTTAGGTTTGGTGAAGATTTTGTGACGGATATGAAAAATAGTTGATTTTAGGGTAAGGATAGGTATCGTAAGATGAATGGTTTGTAATTCTTATTGTTGGCAGGGAAAAAGTGATTTGTTGTGGGTAATGTGATAGAGAAGAAAATGACTTTTTAGAGTTATGGATTTTTGGAATTTAAGGTTTTTTTTTGGAAGTTTTAAGAGTAGGTAAGGTGAAAAATGGGATAAAAAGTTTAGTTTGACCATATGATTTTTTGTCATCAAGAAGGTGTTTCTTTACCATCATTAACTTGACCATGGGTATACTCTCACATAGAGCTTCTTTAAGTTCATTAGCTTGACCGTATCACTTTCTATCATCAAGAAGGTGTTTCCTAGTGGAAACACATCTTTCTCAAATTCATCCTCTATTATATAATGTTTCAAATTATGATTATTCATAGTAAACGCACCATTGGTTTGGCTCCAAACGTCAACATCTCTAGATAGCGTTAATTTAATTACTTTGAAGGATCTAGATAGAACGGAGTTTTCCCAAAAAAGTTTAAATCTAGAATTGAACAATAGAACTGGGTATTTACGACATTCCTAGATATGAGATCCTCTCTCATTTCCTTCATTCACACCCCTGTGATTGTTAACAACAAAAACAATTGATACAAGACATACTTCCAATTACACAGATTACACTCTTGCTTAAAAGCTCATGAGTGAATCACAATGAACAATCAGTCAAACTCTATGAATCAAAAGATACATAAGTGGTATAATAAAAAACAATACTCTAAAAAGACTCACAAAATCCTAAGACTCTTTCAATAATTAATCTCCTTAGTTTCTTCATGTGTTCTTCTTAGGTTTAGTTTTCTCCTTTAATAAGCCAGTATATCCATTGGGCTTGGATATTCAATCTGGCTATAACATTATGCAAATCAAATCAGATCATATAAAATCTAATCAATCTTCAAATTCAAGGCACAATGTTTTAACATCCAATCATGCAAATAAAATATTTTGTTATCTCTTCAGCTTTGAAACAAATCTTCAGAGAATCCAATCTTCAATGTGTTTCTTAATTCACAAATAACAAAACAAATCATATGGAACAATAGTTATTGATTTTTCAAAAATATAAACACCACAGGTTGCAATGTCGTAGCAACATGTTTACAACATCTTGTCCAACATCTTGCTGAACATATTGTTTTACCAAAATGGAGCCAACAAACCAAACCCTAACAACATCATTGGCACTAAATGGGTATTCAAAACAAAGCTTGATGAGAATGTAATAATTGTTTAAAACACAACAAGATTGGTGGCTCAAGGATATAATCAAGAAGAATAAATCGATTTTTACGAGACATTCGCTTCTGTTGCAAGGTTAGAAACTATTAGATTATTTCTTGCATATGCTTGTTCCTTGAATTTTCAGTTATACCATATATACATCAAGAGTGCATTATTGAATAGATAAATCAATGAAGAAGTCTATGTCAATCAACCTCTTATTTCTGAAAACTTCAAGAATCCTTCACAGGTGTATAAGTCGAGGAAAGATCTCTATGGCTTAAAACAAGAACCAAGGGCTTGGTATGATAGACTTTGTATATTTATATGTGAAAGATATTTTAAAAAGGGAAATATGGATACAACATTGTTCATCAAGAATGTCAAAGATCACAAATTATTTGATGAAATATATGTTGATGACATTATTTTTGGATCAACAAATGAAGCCTAGTGTGAAGAATTTTCAAAGATGATGCAAGGAGAATTCAAATGTATATGATGGGTAAACTAAACTATTTTCTTGGACTACAAATCAAGAAATCAAAGAATGGTATTTTCATCAATCAATCCAAGTATTGCACAAAACTCTTAAAGAAATTCGATATGGAAAATTGCAAAGAGATTGCGACTTCAATGGGTTCAGGCACTTATGTTGATCAAAATGAATCTAGTATCCATATTGATATAGCAAATTATCGAGGTATGATTGGTTCTTTACTTTATTTAACTGTGAGTCACCCAGACATAATATTTAATGTTTGTCTATGTGATCGATATTAAGCATATCCAAAGGAATCCCACCTCTCTTTAGTAAAAAGGTTCATGAAGTACTTAAAGGGAGCCACAAATAACAGTCTATGGTATTCTTACTAATGCCATAGTTTCACGGTCATGTAAAAAGCAGGTGCGTTGCTCTTAGTACAACAAAGGCATAATACATTACGGCTGGAAGCTGTTGTGCTCAAATTATATGGATAAAGCAACAACTTTGTGACTACGACTTGAATATAGGACTCATCCCCCTAGGTGTAATAATACAAATGCTATCAAATTGACAAAGAATTTGATCATGCATTTTCGAACTAAATACATAGACATCCGATATCATTTCCTAAGAAATCATGTTCCTATAGAAGATGATGAAGTTACATTTGTGTGCACTCATAATCAATTGACGGATATTTTCATGAAATCTCTACCCAAGGATCCAATTTACAAGATAAGGAGATAACTTGGTTTTTTTGGATGAAATTGATGAATAAAATATCACATATTCATCTCTATTTATGGCATGATGATCTTGAAAAGGACATTGTTTCTCTTAGTTCGTCAAAATATCAAGGTACATGTAATTTACTCTTAGAAATTCATGCTTAATTCACAATTTCATTTGTGAGTTAATTAATTTATAAATATAATTTAATGATATTTTCTTTGGAGGGATTTCAAGCAAGATGGTAGATCATTTTGTTCAAAAAAAAGCAGGTGAATTTTGAAATTAGCATGGCCAATAAGCTTACATTTTCCTTGGCTTTCAGGTGAATCAAATGGAAGATTATATTTTTTATTTCCTTAAGTAAATATATCAAGAACATTGTGAAGAATTTTGGCTTAAAGAATGCTTGCTACAAACGCATGTCTGATGCCACTCATGTAAAGTTGTCAAATGATGAAAAAGGATTTTATGTTTATCAAAGCCACTAAAGGATTATGATTGGTATTCTTTTGTATTTCACCACCATCCGCCCTAATATTACATTTTCTGTGGGAGTGTGTTCTCGCTATCAAACCAATTTAAAAGTTAGCCATCTTCTGTAAGTCAAATGTGTTATAAAATACATAAATGGAACCTATAAATACATCATCTTGTATTCTTTTGATACAAACTCCTTGTTTGAGGGTTGTTATGATGTTTAGTGGGCCGAGAAGGCTGATGATAGAACAAACTCATCTGGTGGATGTTTCGTTTTTGGAAACAATTTGATTTCATGGTTTAGAAAGAAACATAATTGTGTTTCCCTTTATGCCCTAGAAGAAAAATATATTATTGGCGGAAGAATTTGGACTCAATTGTTGTGGATTAAGAAAATACTTCAAGAGTATGATGTCACATAAGATGTCATGACATCATAATGTGAGAACATGATAGATATCAATATCTCTAAGAATCATGTCCAACACAATAGGACCAAGCATATTGATATACGCCATCAATTCGTTAGAGAGCTTGTTAAAGGTAAAAAGATCGCAATTGATCATGTTCAAATGGACAAACAATATGTTAATATATTTACAAAAATCCTTGATTTGGTTCAATTTGAGAATCTCTTATCTACTTTGGGTCTTCGTATCATCAATTTTTAGACATTAATAACTTTTTTTGTCTTAGATGTATTTTTTGGGACCATTGGTTTTTTTATTAATCCACGCATCACAATGTCTACGTCACTTTCTTTTTACATCCTAACTAGGATATGTCATTCGATTTATATCTCCAAAGTGTACTCATTTTAATTTTTCGCTTCTGTTCCCTAAGTAAATCTCTAGTCTTTCACATATCAATTATAGTCTTGCTGGGTTTTTGTATCAAGTAGGAACTCGTGCATCTTTTTATTTTAGAGTGTATGTTTTTGAAAAATTTGTGAAGCACATCGAGTCTTAAGCTGTGAAATTGTCCATTGGTTTTACTTATTTGATTTGTGGTATTTTGTTGACCAAAAGAATAACATTGTGACTACTAATGAAACTAATTTGAATTTTGATGATGACATGTTAGATATTGCTCATGTTTTAGAGCCCGTGAATGACACATTCTCAAAGCTTTGATTCATATGGCAACGAATTTACAAGAGATCATCACCACGTTCTCTACAAGGAAGATTTCGAGTGAAGGGATTTTCAAGATTCTGACTCCACAATTTGTTGTAGCTTCTTATTCTCGGCCTAGTGTTTCTAGCAAAGAAAATGATACAACTCGTTTTGAACAGCCTTGCCCTAAAGATGTGTCAAACTCTAAAAATAAAGAAGTGGATGTTGCTATGGATGAGGACGCCTCTGACAATGACTTTTCTACTCATTCACTATGATTTAGTTTGTTTATATTTTTTTATTGTTGCTTTTTTTTTTGGGTTGGTTGAATATTTGTTCGGTTGGTTTGTAAGTTTTGTACCCTCTTTCTATTTTGAATGTTGATTACTTATTTGCCCTTATCCCTTTTGAGGAAATTAGGGGAAGAAGAGACAATTTTGTTTATGAGTTTTTTTGGTTATGTTAATTGAATGTATGGATTGTGTTTTGGTTAATTTTTGTTGTTGCTAGCCTTATATGTTGATTGTCGTGCTAGAAGCACTAAAACTCTTATTTTTCTTAAAAATATTCAAATGAGAGTTTGTTATTACATATGAGACATCTTGGCTCTATTATCTATTGGTGCTTTTTTTTAAAAGATTTTATTTTCTTTCGAGTTCTGTGCGTTTTTTTAGAATGAATTATATTTGAATTTTATGTTATTTTGTAGCAATATATGCATAATTTATTTTGAGGGATTCATTTTGGAAAGAATTAATTTTGTTCTAGAATCTGGATGAGATATTCTAGAAAAATTTCATTTGAAAATATTTATTTTGTTAAAGATTGAATATGTAATAGATACTTTTGTAAAAACGTAATGAATCTTCTAGCCGAATTAGCTCTATATAAAGAGAGGAAACATACACTCATCAATATGATTTGTACTAGATATTTTGTTGATTAAATGTGTTCTTTTCGAGAAAGAGTTGTGGTTTTTTTTGGCGAAGTTTATCACATTCTTATTGCTGAAGACTTTAAAACATTTGGGATAATATCTGAGTGAAAGTGAGTGGACCACCGATTCAAGAAAAGTTTGAGTTGAAATTCACGAGTAATATTATAAAAATGACTTTAAATTTAGGATTCGATAAGATCGTCGCGTACTATTAACTATTAATTATTAGTAAATTTCTCTTCTACTAGACTAATGCTCTTTAGATGTCGGTGACTCTTACAACGAAATGAATTAACAATTTCTCATTTCTTTTATTTATTACTATGCTTCATCGTCCAACTTATCGATCTAATATTGTGTCTTATATATTGTCATCAAACAAAATTTCATGGTGGTATTTTACAAGTCTTATGGTTGTCATTCTTGATTAAGGATATATATACGAGATATTAAGATTTGAGAGAATTTCCAAACTATAAGAATGGAACACAAAGATTACATGTGCATGACTGCATGTGCCTATTGCAATGAGAAAATTAAACAAATCTGAAAAGACCACTGCCTGCCACCAAGTACATGAATCTCTCTAGACTCTTTTGAAACATGCTTAAAGGGCTGTTAAAGATAGGTTTTTTTTTCCACTCACTATGTCATGCCAGTAGAATCTAATAAAATGACTTAACTTTAACTTTCTGTTTAAGTTGCGGTTCATAGTACGAACAATCAAAAGTGTTGTCATCATTTTGTGACAATGATATCGTGATGTTGAAGTGATGGTGTTGTACGAGAGAAGAAGAAAGTGAGGAAATGTTGGGAAAGCATTGTGGCGGGTGCTGTGATTGTAGTTCGTTTGTTTGCGTAAAGTGAAGAGACAAAGGACAATATTTATGGAGTGGGAATGTACAAAATTATGGCCTTCAATTTGTGAATTTTATTTCATATCACATATGACCTATTACATACACCCTTAAATACAATTAGTGTGATACCCGTGCGAACGCACGGGTACCCGTTCTGACACGCTTATTTGTTTCAATATTATATTATATTCTTTATAGAAAAAAGATATTTTGATCAATTGATTAATAACTTTATGTTCCCGTTAATATTTAATATTTTGATTAATAATTTCAGATTATCGTTAATATTCAATATTTTGATCACTAACTTCATGTTCCCATTAATCTTCAATATTTTGGTCAATAACATCATTTTCCCTATAGCAGCGCTTTTCAAAGCGCTTTCATATCTTACCTATAACAGCGTTTTTATAAAACGCTTTCTTAAGATAGCCTTAGAAAGCGCTTGGGCTTTCGTAGGATACCCTATACCAGCGTTTTTTTCTTTTGTTTTTTAGTTTTGTTTTTAGCGAAACCTATAGCAGCGCTTTTGCCTAAAAGCGTTTTCGTAGCTGTGCTGCTAATAGCAAAATTTGGCGTAGTGCATTATGTGAAAGATAGAGTTGTCATTTTCATTCGTGAAGTTTATAATATTTTAATTGTTGAAGACTTATAAACACTTGGAAGAATGTTTGAGTGGATGTGAGAGAATTTCAAAATCACGGGAGGCTGGGTTGAAATTCATATGTAATATTAAGAAAAAAAGTCTTAATCTAGGAAAATCGACTATATTAACTATTAATTATTAGTGGACTACTGCCCTTCAGACTTATGTGACAATTGCATCAAACTAGCTTAACAGGTTTTTTTAATGGTTTATTTACTACTTTGTTTCAACATTCATCTAGTATTTTAGATTATGTAATCTCACAATTATTTAATATTGTGTGCGATTTCTTGTCTCAGATCAAACATAGTTTCTTTGTGGTATTTTACATGTAAATAGTTGTCATACATGATTAAGGATATATAGAGATATTGAGAGATTTTCCAAACTATAAGAGCGGATCACAAATATTATATGTTCCCTATTGGATTGACAAAATTAAGTTTAAGAATAACTCTTGTTGTCAGAAATGAGAAACATATGGGAGTTTGTTAGTATTTTTCTCTCTTTTTGTTGTAGTTTTTATTAGGATTTTTTAATAAGTTTTCGACCGCGAAAACAGCTGCGACAAAATGATATCGGTAATTGTTAATACCGATATCGTTATCTCCATTTTATATGTTACTGAATAAATTTTGATTAATACATATCGCGACGACCGCAATCATGGTCGTCACACTTGTCCCGACCGAAATCGCAAAAGCCTTAACGCGTCCGTAATGCGATCACGACGGTTTTTTAAAATTTAGATTTTTATCACTTTGACTTACTAGCTGCTTTCAATTCTACTTAGTTTTGTTGAAAAAACCACATTATCGCAAATCCATAAATATATCAAACGAGTACAAAAACTGCAAATTTATCAAATTAATAACCTCTGTTAATCCAAATCTAAGACCAAAGATATAGTAAAACCTAACACAAACACAAATCCTCTAGCAAATCTAAAAAGTCCACTACCACTAACAACAGGCATCTCCCTGGCCTCTATCAAATCAAACTCATCTTTAGTGGCAGATGCATATAACCCTAGAACTTTTCCAACATGTTTAAAGGAATGTTAATTATGGGCTTTTTTCACTCTTTATGTCATGCCAGGAGAATCTAGATGACCTAACTTTAACTTTAATTTTCAGTTTAAGTTTAAGTTGCGGTTCATAGTACGAACAAAATCAAAAGTGTTGTCATCATTTTGTGACAATGATGATGATGTTGAACGGAAATATGTTATATATTTTAGTGACAGAAATATTCCCTCTCTAAATGTGTTATATCAAACGAGTACAAGAACTACAAATTATTTTTAATTAAAATTATTGTGATTGTTTTTGAAGTCCTGATGATCCTTGGGTGATAGAGTAAGAATTATGATTAAATAAATATTTTAGATATTAAATTAGGAGAAGAATTTATATTAGGATTATATTTTGTAATGTTCTCTAGAATGTTCTTAAGATATTGTTGAATTGGGCTTTAATTAGTATTGGGCCTTTAGTTTATTATCCATTAGTATTATTATATATATGTAGTGTCTTTGACACTTGAAAAGCAATAAAAAAGAAATCAAAGTTATTTTTATCTCTATTTTTTGTTTATTTTTAATGTCTTTCTCTTTTTATTGTTGAACCCTAATTTTATAGTTTTGGTAGGATAGCTTCCTATCAATTGGTGCTTTCATTCTTGCACTCAATCTCTCCCATGGCATATCCATATTATCACTCTTTCATCCCTCCATATGTTGCTACATCACCATTTTATCATTCCTCCATTTCTCCTTATTACTCCATTGTTACAACTACACCTATACCATCTAACCCATATCCACCACTTATATCATCTAACCCATATCCACCACCCATAAACTCATACCCTTCACATTCAAGCTACCCTAACTACCAACCCAAACCTCAAGATTTCTATTCACAAATAGAAGCTCTCAAATTGAAACTCAAAAAATAGAAAACAAATCTAGAGAAGATTTGAAGGAACAGATTCAACGTTTGAGTGACTCTTTCAAAGCATCACAGCTTGCTTGTAAAGAACAAATTCAAACTCTTTGTGATTCCTTCAAAACAACACAAGAAAAATTTTCAGAGAAATATGTCGTACAAAAAACTACAGATTAAAGGAACTACAGATTCAAGCTTCCTATCATTGGGTTTTTTAGACTTTGAAACTCAAAGCTTAAAGTAGCCAAATTAATAAAAAATTTAGTATGATATTATAGAATTTTGTGAAAGTATAAAATTAAACCTGGAAAAATTATATGAACAAAAAAATATGACATCATAGGTCGGTTAAAAATAACAGATTTAACAAATAACTTATAAAATCGGTTAATATTCTGACTTAAAAACTCATAATTTCTTACAATGACAACTCTTAAATTAGTTACAAAATGGACCTAAGAAGACCTTTTTAACCTATATAACATGTGTTTTCTGCACTAGGGAAACAAGCATGTACACAGATAACTATCGCAGACTGAATTAGATAGTTCATCTATGACCAATTTCAAAGTCTCACTCATAGTGTAGCACTCACAACTTGTTTTGGGAAGAATGTTCAGTGTCTTCTAATAAGAGCTAGCCACTTTCTTACCGGACCATTATTATATATCTAAAGAAGAATATATAGATTGCAATTTACATAGTTAGAAATTTATCAAAAAACATATATATCATGGTTTTAAATTGCAGTTGCGATCGCGGATGCGGTCGCGGTTGCGGCTATTGCGGTTGCTGCGATGTATATTGCGGCGTGAATTTAAATTGGAAAATATTTGAAATACACCATTGAAAAACACTTAATGTTAATATCTTACATTATAAATCTGTAAATTGAGTTTATGGGTACTCAAATGTTGAGTTATGATGAAAATATGTGAATAAACATGAGTGAAGTTGTTTGATGTGAATTCTAGTAATGTTGGATGTGTGATTACAAATCACACCGCAATTGCGGCCCGATGCGGATGCGGAAGCCACCACATCAGCAATATTGCGGCCGTAATTACAGTTGCGGACTGCAATTTAAAACCAAGAGGAAAAGGCATGATGTCATTGTCAATCTTCAATATTCAAATAACTTCGAAGAGATCTTCCAACTACATTCCAAGATAGAACAAACATTCTATATACATGAGAAAGAGCTTAATAGGATACCAAGTTAACAATTAATCAAAACTTTATTATAGTAGAAAATGATAATTTTCATATCAATACTTTACTATAGTAGAAAATGATAATTTTCTCATCAAACGTGTATGCATACTAAATATGTTTTGCTTAACACAAATATTCTTCCATTTATTAACAAATAGTTATTCTTGAAAAATTGTAATTTCCCTAGCACAGAGATTCTAACTCTTGCGCACAAAATTCATGTCTCAAGCATGAGACTAGAGCCTCCTTATATAGCAATGTTTCACAGGATTTTTTTTCTTTGGATATTTGATTTGATTTAGTCTAGAAAATAGCAGATTCTATTGGATATGATCTTCTTCATATTTTTCTTCAACATTAAGATATGATTTGTTATATTTCAAATTCAAATTTAAATCTCTATTTAAATTTGATATTAACATCTACATCCATCAAACAAATCAAACAAACATTATGGCCTGCTGTCAAGGTCAGATGTTGCACTGCACACATGTTGAAGCATCATGCTCAACATGTTGCACCAATACATCCAAATTTACTCTTCATCATGAATATGTAGATCTTCTTTGTAGAGTAAATATTGGATAGAATAAATTAGTATCATACTTCAATACCATCTGTCTGTTGTAAGAGACTAGATGTTGCAACACACATATTGGAACATCGGGTTCCACATGTGTCGCTCTGCACCAGAACTAGATTGAACAAACTCCATGTTATTTTACATAAAGCAGCCAATCACAAAAGGAACATCAATTGCACCTTATAGAATTGAATTACAGGCTCCTGAATTTCATCTTCATTATAGTTGATGTCTCTATTTCATTTAGAGATGAATCTGATCCTATTGTTACTCCTTCTGTGGTTATCTTTAAGATGAAAGAACTTGATATTTCTATCACCATATCTAAGCCAATAAATTTTAGCCCTTTGTGCCCACTAGCCAAAAGTTTGCTTCCACAAGCCGATAAGGTCGCAAGAGTAAGATAAAGTTTGCATTTAGGGTATTTGTTCTGGTTAATTCTCCAATTTCTTTGATAATATGTGCAATCTAAGTGTTTTCCATCCAAAGCTTTTCAAGTTTTTTTGGTGTATCTTTAGAATTTCTCCTAATGCACTTGAGCATCATATAATTAATTTCCAAGGGGATTGGGTTGTGACTTGATTTGATTCTAAGGAGATGGATATTGTTGTAGAGAGGGAACATAGATGTCCAGTCTTTTATGGCCAAAAATTGATCCATTAAGGATGTGATATAATATTCCTTTTTTTATTTTTTATTATTCCACCAAATTATGATATTATCAGTAAAACATAAATCAAACAACTGACAGGCAGAAAGCATATCGTTAATCAAATAAGTAAGATTAGTATGAATATGGTTGCCCCCAATTTTCTCTTCATCACAAGTGACAAAATTCGGATCACCATAAGTAATCCATATAAGATAACCATGCATTTGGGCTAGATTATTAATAAATTTGCAAGTAAGAATTTTTAGGTTACTTCTAGGATAACCATATATATTATTACCTCTCCTCACAAAATTAGAATCAACATACTTGATATAGAAATCAATCAAATTTCAATTAGAATCAAGGTTTAGATATTTGCTCCCAACAAAGAAATACCACCATATTTACCTATCTCATTACTAACACAATTAGCATTGTGAATATTGGATAAGGGGCCAATATTCATAGAAAATTTCTTCACCCACCTTCTAACCTTCCTGCCCACTCCTGGTGAATTTACCACACTATCCTTTGTTTCGGAAGTTCATTTTCGAAAAGGTACTTTTTTTTGTAAAAAAAGGTGTTTTCGGAAATGTATCTCCGAAAACGTGTTTTTTTTAATATAAAATATTGATTTCGGAGATGCATCTCCGAAATAAAGTTACTTTTCAGAAAATGTGGTGTTTTCGGAAGTTCATCTCCGAACGCACCCCCCTTGAGGGAATTCGGAAATGAACCTCCGAATTTATGTCTGGACAGAAGAAAAATGAAAAACAACAACGATTCGCTTTATTTAATCGAGTGAAGATTACAACGATAATATTACTGAAAATTAAAGTTACATATTGTTGAACACGGGTAGGTGGGGATGAGTCAACATTTTGATAACGTCGTCCGCCGATCTTTGAAGTTTCGCGTCCAACTCGATCGGGCCTTTCGAAGAAAATCGGTCGAACGTTGTCCACAAAACCGCTAAATCTTCGTCGTTCTTGTCTCAAAAGGTGTGAACTTAATGCCTCCCTCGTCGTTAAGCGATCGCGAGCGGTACTCGAGCTTGACAACCTTTCGATTCTCGGGATAGTGCAAAAGCGTGTTAAGCGACGTTATCAACTCCGCAAACGGCGTGTCGCGCGAGAAGCGAAATTGGAACGGCATCGGGTAGCCGGTTTCAAAGTAGACGAATGCTAGGTGGGGGTAGGTTTGTGTCATTTGTGTTTTGTGGTGTGAAGAGGATGAAGAAGAGTGTGTGGTATTTATAGACTTATTGGAGCATTGATGGCCCAACAAACCTTATCCTGCCTCAGGGGACTTTTCGGAAATGAACTTCCGAAAATAGGAGGCAGAGATGTATATTTCGGAAGTTCATTTCCGAATTATGCAGAAACAGACATAAATTTTGCATTTTGTTGATTGCTTAGTGTGTTGTGTAAATTGAACAAATGGAAGGTACATTAAACATAAATTAGACAAAGATGACATAAAACATACTTATATTATATATGTATTGAATCGGTCCGATTTTACATGATAAACAACAATACATACAAAAATGGTCATTACAAACCAAAAACGATCCGGAACGAACTAAAATTCACCGAACCAATCGGTGGATCCTAAGTCCAAAATAGGCACGTTCTTCGACCGCTCTCTATTTTGCCCGCGCTCTTGGCTCATCATTTCTTCAAACTCCGCCATTCTTGAAACGAAAGGATCCGGCCAAGTCTCCGCCTCATTTGAAGGATGTGCGGTCCATCGACAACAAGTAGCCGGTATAGGACACCCCGGTTTCAAAAACACTTGGACGAAGTGCCGCGATCGTAGATACCCGATGCATATGATCCGGCCTGACGAGTCCAATGGCGGTCGACTATGAAGTGGAAAGAAAGTCTCACTTAGTCCAAACCTCGTCAAATCGACGCATACAATATCATATGCACTTACTATTAGATGACCCATATCGGGGAATGACATCCACTTCGAGACCGGAGCGATACCGGTAAGTGATGGAACAAGTGAATCATGAATTTTCGCAAACTTTTCTGGATTTTCATATAGTCGGCCGTAGATGTCCCGTTACGAAGTCAACTCCGCAATAAGTTCCCGTCGGACTAAAGTGTGATTATTTTCCCCTTTACCGAGCAAACCCGCAACGGCCCGATATCCACAATTGTCGTCGCCTCCAACATCAACGATGTTATCGATATATTTGTGCATAAAAAGTGGCATCTCATTAATGTAGACAATGGGTGATTTTTTTATCGGCGGTGTGCGAGGTGGCTTCGAAATCCGGGCACCTTTGTTACCACTACACTTGGACTTAGGTGTCTCATGAATTTCCGGGAACGATGCATCAACATGTTTAAAGTAGGAAGGAGATCGTTTTGTTGACGTGTCATCTTGTGTAATTTTGGACTTTTTCGGTGCACCTTTCGTCTTAACCGGTTGAGATGGCGATTTCAAATCGGTGGTCTCCGGAAATGCGATCTTTCGCAATTGTTCTTTTATATGCATTTTTGTTGTGTCATCCGCTTTAGCAAACTTCTCCATTATCACTTCCAACTCGTCGGAGATGGTGATTTTGGAGTCATTTTCTTTCGGCGGGTTAAAATCATCAAAACGAAGTTTCTTCCAATGGTCGGCTACCTCATCCATGCGTATGGGTGAATTCAACTTTTTCTTTTTTGCAAGTATACAAGCACATGGAAGACCTTATGTCTTTCTAATGGTGCACCCACATAATGAACTATCCGTCCCCGTGGTCTCCGACCGCTTAGCTTCATGAAACAAAAAATTCAAACCCGTTCGAGATATGTTGTAAATCAATTGGGAGAATAGAATTTGGCCCTTATACCGGTGTTCCATAACCGTCTTGCTCCGACCGAACGATGTTTGAATTTCATTGTGTTGATTTTGGAGCATTTGGTTGACGGTGTCCCATCCCCGACACAAATCTCCCTTGCTATCACCCAACCACCTCTTGAAGACCGCATGTGCGGATTCAACTCGGTTAGTCGTGGTGCAACCAAGATGTCTAACCCGATTTGTCCAAGCGCACACGACTTTTTCTCTAACTTTGTCAAGAATGGTGGATTCGACGTAATGACAAAAAGTCTTAATGGAACCACACAAAGACCTAAAGTGTACCAATTTCTCGGTATACACCTCTTCGGAGTATGCATTCAAAATTTTCCTCCATGCCGCCATTATCCTATCAACCACAACACCGGCTTTGACAACTTTACCATTTTCATCCGGCCTATCTTTTGTCCCAACCGCGGGTTTCAACTTGCTTCTCACGTTGCAAGTTATGTGATACCGGCAAAGTAAAGCGGTAGATGTCGGGAAGACGGTATCGACCGCATTCATCAAAGCATTGTCCCGATCGGTGACAATGACGTTTGGCATAACCTCTTGATCAACTAACAAAGACTTGCAAATTCCCAAGGCCCACGTAAAGTTGTCTTCTTTTTCACACTCCAAAAAAGCAAACCCCACCGAATAAGTTTTGTCCGTCGAGGTCACACCGACTATCTCTAGAAGCGGAAGCCTATATTTGTTTGTCTTGTACGTCGAATCCATGACTAGAACGGTTGGAAATGTGTTGAATAATTTGACACTTTCGGGATGAGTCCAAAAAATATCACGCACCGTAACTTTATCCTCGGAGGTTCGGAAGCTTGAAACATATTTGTTATCGTCTAGTAGTTTCAAAAGTTGTTGCATTTCCGACCGAGGGCCCATATTCAATACTTTGAGATTGTGCCGTTCATTGTAAACTTGCTTGATATTTGAAACGCTATCCGGATTCTTACGCTTCAAATCGGCAAGTATGTTGCGAGGCGCCACTTTGACTATCGTTAGGTCTGATATCACATTCCTCTCTTCGCGGGACAAACGACACGCCATTGGATGTCTGTGTAACTTGACATCCAAGGCATGATTATGAATTCCACAAATTACGGTTAACCGCCACAAATCATCAACCCTCCGAGTAGCACGCAACTTAAACGGACACCCGCACTTTCTCAATCCCGTGTCCTCGTGTTTTAGCACCCGGTTTGATTGTACATAACTACCACCCCGTTCGCAATTCAAAACAACGAAAGCTTTCCGCCTACTATTTCCGTTGTCCGACCTTAAAGTAACAATTCCAAATCCATGTTTGTTAGCTTCCTTCCGAACCCAATCAATCAATTGTTCGCGACTACCGAAGCTCCGATCATTTGTAAAATGTTGCAGAACATCGACCGCATTGATCATAGGAGTAACGTCAATAACCGGATCGTTATTAACGTTGACAATTTCCGGAACTAATACTCCATCGTCTCGCACAATGTTGTCCGGATGCACCATACCTAACAAATGAATAAATTAGCAAAATTGGCCAAAACTGTTTTTTTTAACTGCCATGGCATATTTCGGAAGTTCATTTATGAAATTTATTAGGTAATATATTTCGGAAATGCACTTCCGAACCATATCAGTTTCAGCATAAAATTTATCAATCAATGTAGTGAAATAGGGGATGAAATGAGTGATGTTTACCTGAAATTGTAGCTTTCTATGCTCCCTTTAACGTGATCAACGGTTTGAAACTTGATTTTAGGGCGAAAAATGGATGGAGATTGATTGGGTTTTGGAGAGGGTTTTGAGATGTTTTGGAGAAAAATGATGAAATAGTGAAGGAGGGAAATTTGTATATGTAGGAATATTTTCGGAAATGAACTTCCGAAAATATTCACGTTTTTAAATTTTTTTAACTTCGGAGATTCATTTCCGAAATGTATGAAAATTCAAAAAAAAAAAATAACTTCGGAGATGCATCTCCGAAGCAGCGGCAGTTTTGGTTTTTCGCTGGGGGTGACCCCATAGGGAGGTGGATAAAGAAATTTTCTATTCAAAAGTAACTTAAACACTTTATTAGTACAATTCTTTTTAGTTTTAGTTTAAAACAAAATATGTGGAGAGTGAGATGTCATCCCGTTAGTAACCTTTGTGTACTTTAGTTTGTCGCTACTATTATGTTTAGTGTTTTACTTTTTTTAATTACCGTTTTTAATATTAATATTTTTTCTTATAAGTTTTAAATTCTATTTTCTAAAAAACTTTATTGTATGTGATACAAATTCATTTTCTATTTGCATAACAAAAAGAGATAAAGAGATAGATACAAAGAGACCCTAAAAAAAGTAATGATGTAGAAAAATTAAAATTCACTCTCCAACATTACCACATCCTCACGAAAAGACATGTTTAAGCAATTAAAAATGCAAACATACGATTGTAGGACTGCATGCTAAAGTTGAAGAGAAACTAAATCTTCTTAGTTGGATACTTGGATTCACCATCACTAGATCATATGTTTTGCTTGATTATTTTATTCTCATTTAAAATCTATTTTATTTTATTTCTCCATTCAATTTTTTGGTTTTGTTTTGTTTCTAAACTATGAAGTTTATAGTATATCTAATTTTATTTTTTACATTTTGATAAAATATAAATCTCTCTCTTCCTATTAAAATTCGTGTGAATTGACGGGTTATTACGTTTTTTTTACAATTTAGAAACATATGAGTGTAATGGGTCACCACCCATACGAACGCACGAGTGTCTAGATCAGAATTTCTGCGAATCGACAAGTTATTACATTTTCTTGAAAAATTAAAAATAATAAAAATATTCAAAAAATGTATGAATTCAAACACGAAAAAAATTTATTGTTTTTTAACTATTCCATAAAAATATTGAATAATAATAGAACAATTTTACTATTGGTTTAAATATTTTTGACAATAATTTCAATATATATATATATATATATATATATATATATATATATATATATATATATATATATATATATATATATATATATATATATATTAATGATTCAAATATTTTTATATATTGAGAGAATTATATGCACCGATTTATTATATCTTTTAAAAAAATCTCATTTTATTTTTATTATATTTTTTTAACAAATGAGCGTATCAATTTTCCTTTATATCTTCATATTTATTTTTTTATATAATTTTAATTTAACTATCCTATTTAATTTTCTATGTAAAATAAAACATTTAAAATAAATGAGCGTACCACACTGGTACACGTGAGAATGCACGGGTATCCCGTTAATATTCAAAATATTGAATATTAACGGGAGCACGGAGTTATTGATTAAAATATTGAATATTAACGGGAGCACTTACTGATCAAAATTTTGAATATTATCGGAAACATAAGTTACTGATCCAAATTTTGAATATTAACGTGAACAAATTTTGAATATTAACGGAAACATGAAGTTATTGATCAAAATAATAAGTATTAACAGGAACACAGAGTTATTGACAAAATATTGAATATTAACGAGAACACGAAGTTACTAATAATTTTTTTGGATATTAACAAAAACATTAAGTTACTAATAATTTTTTTGAATATTAACGGAAACAAATTTGGAATATCAACGGAACACGAAGTTAATGATCAAAATAATAAATATTAAGAAGAACACGGAGTTACTGATCAAAATAATGAATATTAACGGGAACATGAAGTTACTGATTAAAATATTAAATATTATCGAGAACAAATTTGGAATACTAACGGGAATTACAAAGTTAATGATCAAAATATTGAATATTAACGGGAATAAGAAGTTACTGAATAAAATATTGATTATTAACGAGAACATGAATTACTGATCAAAATATTGAATATTAACGGGAACCTGAAGTTACTGATCGAAATATTGAATATTAACGGTAATCTAAAATTGTTGATCAAAATATTAAATATTAACGACCACATAAAATTATTGATCAATTGAACAAAACACATTTTTTTCTATAAAAAAATACAATATTGAACAAAATAAACATTCGAAAATGGATACCCGTGCAAACTAGGGGTGATCAAAACCAAACCAACCCAATAGAAAACCGTAAACCAAACCAAACCAAACCGAAACCGCAAAAAACCGCATTTGGTTCGGATTAGTTTGGGTCATCTTTTAACAAAACCGCATGGTTCGGTTTGGTTTGCGGTTTGTATTTTATAAACCGAACCAAACCGAATCAAACCGCATTATGTTACAACCTAACTTTTACTTAACTCACATCCAACCCAAACTTAAATCTATAATACCTTAACCTTATGATTACGAACAATTTTCTCATCCTTACACATGATTTTAGTCCCGATCTTCTCAAATCTCTAATAGCATTATCGCGTCTTCTTTGCCACATACATCTTCCCTCTTTTTCTATAATCTCTACTATCTTATATTCTTTCTTTTTCACCTTCTCATTTTTATGCAAATGTTCCCTATTTCAGTTTCGTCTTTATCGCACATCTTCTTCTCTAATCTCTCAACTCTTTTGTTTTTTCTTTTTCACCTTCACTAATCTCTCGTATCTTCTATTTTTTGTTTCATTCTAATAATTTTTATATTGTTTTATACTATTATTTTATGTTTATTATTTCACTTTTGTCTAATTTAATTTTTACATATTAAATAGAAAGTTATTGTCAAAATATATGACGGGTTTTGTTGTTATTTGATAGTGTATGAATGTCTAAATACAAAGTTATGTTATCATCTATATGTATATGAATGGTTCAATAAAATATTTCTAAAAAACCGAACCAACCGCACCGAACCAAACCGCATTAGGTTGGTTTGGTTTGGTTCGGATTTTTTTTAAAAGCCAACCGAACCAAACCAAACCGCACGATTTTTTCTCTTGCGGTTCGGATGATTTTTTTCGTCAAAACCGCCCAAACCGCACCGCGAACACCCCTAGTGCAAACCCACGGGTATCACACTAGTTCTATTTAACAGAATGTGACATCATAGCAAACGCATCCATAATTTTACACAATTATTGATCAATTTAACAAAACACGCCAAAAACATTTTATGAACTTTAAAGGTATTGCAACATGTCTTTATTTTTTTGGTAAAACGCTACCAACATGTCTTTATTTTTTTGGTAAAACGCTCCCAACAACATACCAAACGCTTCCAACAATATCATTGGTACATTTTGTTTTGAAATGACAATAATGATACTGAAATTGCAATGGTTGTGGATTTAATTCTTAAAACAATTGTAATGTCTATAATGCCTATTTAACTCATAAAATTTTGAGAAATTACACTTACTTTCTCTAAGATCTATTAAAATTATATATATCTCATGAATTCTAATAACATGATATCGACTAGGGATGCAAAATGGGTCCGGTCCGTTGAGTATGCCCGTTTTGCTTACACTTTAGTGTGGGGTGAGTCAAGGTTTTATGCTCCCACCCTCTAATACTACCGTCCCGCTCTGTTCTATTTTTTATGCAGACTTTTACGGGCACATTGTATTTTTAGGCTTAAAAAATGCAATGGTCACAGGCTTATCCCGCCCCACCTTCCCGCCTTGCGGGATGGGTCAAGATTTTAGGCCCACACCCCCAGCTATGCTTACCCTGCCTCACCCTTTTTTTTCGAGCTTTTTAAGGACGAGCCTAAATGGGGCGGACATGCCCGTTTGCCACCCCTAATATCGACACTCTCTTATTCATAGTTACAATTAAAAGCCCTAGATATACCATAAAAAAATTTGCCATATAGTGACGTCCATATTTTGTGACAATGTTAATAACCGTAGGTATAGGCACTATATATCTAGATATTTTATTTCTTGCATATATATAGATAGTTTATAAATAACTTAAATTAGTCAATAAGTAATAAGAATTCATTAATTATTTTTTTATAATATAATTTAAAATATAATTTTTTTGGTGAAAAATATTTTTTTATAATAAAATATAAAATATTCTTCAATTTTTTCTTTTTTGTCAGACGTAAACCAACTCTCACTTCTCCTTTTCTTCAAAACTCTAGACGCCACATCTTCTCTGAACCTAACTGATCTGGCCACCACCTCTTCCAATAAGAAACAAATTTTATACATATTTTTCATCTCATAGCCTTTCTAAAGAACTAAATTAATTGTGATTTCACGATATCACCGTCGTATTTCCATCTCCTATTTTTCTGGCCACCACGACCTCAAACCACGAAATTATTAAAAGATAAAGCAATAAGAAGGTAGTAGAAGATTTGGTTCTTACCTCAAACATTATATTAATATTATTAGAGGAATGATATTCCTACACTAAACTTGACAGTTATACTGTACTTTCATACGGTTTTGTTTCTTTATTATATTTAATTATCATTTTTTACTTTTTCTAATGCAAATTAACATATGTCCTTGTTGTATTTTAGTAGGTGTAGATATTGTTAGAGTTTTAATACCTTATTGTTTAAAAAATAGTTTACTAGTAATAATGTGGATCCAACTTCTTTTCTCAAATTAAACCATTGCTCATCTCCCTCACTAAATTACCTTAAAAGTTCAGTGATTGAAAAATTCATATGTCCTTGTTGTATTTTAGTAGGTGTAGATATTGTTAGAATGTTGGTGTTAGAATAGCAATGCTCTATTATTAACATTGACAAAGGGCAAAAAGAAAGCATAATAAATACTAGTCCATAAAACAACAACAATGAAACATTTGAATTTAACCATTGTTTCAAAATAAAATAAAACCAAGCCAAGCTAAGCTTTACAAACAATAGGCACACAAATCCTTAAATTGCAGCAAATCCAAATCCAACAACACATAAGAACCATAAACATAGTAAAACCAACACAAACACAAATCCTAAAATTAAACATGAAATCATTAGTGAGAAACATAAACATTGTACTCAACAACAGCAATTGCATTTTTGGGATCATACGAATAAGTAGTAAGTTGAGCATAGCCTCTAGCAAATCTGAAGAGTCCACTCCCACCAACAACAGGCATCTCTCTAACCTTATCAAAAACAGGATTCCTCCCCATGATAGTAATACTACTTCCATTATACTCTCCTTCAAATAAAGCCAAATTCATAGCCATGAGAAAAGAAAAACTATCCTGTGATGTAGAAGCATACAAACCTTGACATTTTCCAACAAGTTTGGAACTCAATTCGGGTCCTAAAGTCAAAGGGTCATCCATCATGGTGACTAAACCAAAAGAAAAGGTTGAGTTCAACTTCAAAGGTGATGGAACAACTGCGAATGAAGTTGGGTTTTTTCCAGTCATTATGTCATGCCAATAGAATTTTAAATGACTTAGCTTTTCCATTTTGTTTAGGCCTAATAATTTGCGATCTATTGGACGAACAAAGTCGAAAGTGTCATCATTTTGTGATGATGATGTTGAAGAAGTGATGGTGTTGCAAGAGAGGAGAAGGAAGAAGAAGAAAGTGAGAAAATGTTGGGATGACATTGTTGTGATGATAATTGAGGAGACAGGAAAATAATGAGAGGGTTTGAGTGAATTGAAGTGATGGTGAAGGGTTTCTTTATAGAACAATAAGGCTGCCAATACACTTTTTTGATCCACATAATATGCTAAGAGCTTGTCGAAGTTGTTCTCTCATCTTATTATACAACAATTATTTCTTTCATGCATATAGTATGTATATTTCATGTCAATGTTTATTAATGTGTCAAATATTTTAACTATCCAAATATAGCGTATCCAAGATCCATTGGGCCTTTTTCCATCAAGTATCTATTTTGAATGATTGAATTAGATTCAACGACAATTCTAAGATGGTAAGCACAATTAAAAGTCAGTTGGACCTTATATATACAATCAGGTTTTAATAAGAAATTTGGTCGTAATAGAGATTATAAGCAAGTTTTAGTAGAATTAAGATCTATTTAAGATAACAAATAAGAACAAATGCTAAACTTTTCTTTAGAAATTTAGTATTTTAGAACAAAAGCATAATATTATTTTTTCACATAATTTTAGCATGATTAAAAAACAAGGGAATTCAACATTTTTATTCAACACACAAAAACAAGAAAAGCGAAAAATAAAAAAAATACAGGGTCATGCTAACGAGTTTCCTCAGAACACTCTTTAAGCATACTAAATAAAAAAAATATTATTTACAAAAATCAATATTTCAATTTCCAATGCATTGATTACATGTAAGTTTTAAAATTTATACCACTTTAATCATTTAAAGAGTGCCTCAAAGACACTAGTTAGCATTTCTCAAAAATATAATAGTCCATCACATACTCAAAACAAACATTTGTCCTTAATGTTAAAACAAAAACTAAAAGGAAAGATAAGAAAACTCAGAAAATCACTAATAAAGAGGGAATTGTCCTTGAGAGATGTTTAAGTTATTTATGGCTTCAATCATTTCGCCTATCCTGAACTGTTCTACCTCCATTCGTGCCTACCACTTTATTAATAGTCACATCTAGAGTACTAAAAAACTATAGAGTAATTCGAGCGTACGTAGGACTTCTTAAGGAAGTAATGTTTCTCATTCCTTGCCTATTAAATAACCTATTAACATCATCATTAATTCCTATAGTTAAAATGGAGTTTTGGTCAATATACCTTGTTGATATAGTTATTCGTTGAGCGAGAACTTTAACCTTCATGTTTCTCTAATGCGGAAAACTATATTTCATGGAGGTTCCAACTTGCTCCTCTCCCACTTATATGCCTAACTAAGGAGATTCATTTTGCTTGTCACATTGATGGTGCTTTCCCTTTTTCAAAATAATTTGGCGCCATTTAGGTTTGGTGATGGTTTTGTGAAGGATATGAAGAAAGGTTGATTTTAGGGTGAGGATAGGTATCGTAAGATGAATGGTTTGTGATTCTTATTGTTGGTAGGGAAAAAGTGATTTGTTGTTAGTAATGAGATGAAAATATTTTTTTAGAGCTATGGATTTTTGGAAATTTAGGGGTTTTTGGAAGTTTTAAGAGTAGATGAGGTGATAAATAGGATAAAAAGTTGAGTTTGACCATATGATTTTTTGTTATCAAGATGGTGTCTTTTTACCGTCAATAGCTTGATCATAGGTATACTCTCACATAACGCTTCTTTACGTTCATTAGCTTGACCATATCGTTTTATATCATCAAGAAGGTGTTTCCTAATGGAATCACATCTTTCTCAAATTCATCCTCTATTATATAATATTTCAAATTTTGACTATTCATAGTAAACACCCTTGTGGTTTGGCTCCAAACGTCAACATCTCCATATAATGTTAATTTATTTACTTTGAAAGATCTAGATAGAGGGGAGTTTTCCCGAAAACGTTCAAATCTAGAATTGAACAATAGAACTTGCTATTTACGATATCCCTAGATATTAGATCCCCCTCCCACTTCCCTCAATCACATCCCTGTGATTGTTAACAACAATATCAATTGATATAAGACATACTTCCAATTACACAGATTATACTATTGCTTAAAAGCTTATGAGTGAATCATAATGACCAATGAACAATCATTCAAACTCTATGCATCAAAAGATACACGAGTGACATACAAAAAAACAATACTCTAAAAAGACTCCCAAAACCCTAAGACTCTTTCAACAATTATTCTCCTTATTATCTTCGTGTGTTCTTTTTAGGTTTAGTCTTCTCCTTTAATAAGCCAGTACAACCATTGGGCTTGGATATTCAATCTGGCTATAACTTTCTGCAAATCAAATGAGATCATATCAAATCTAATCAAATCTTCAAATGCAAGGCACAATGTTTTAATATCTAATCAAGCAAATAAAATATTATATTATCTCTTCACCTTTGAAACAAATCTTCAGAGAATCCAATATTTAATGTGTTGCTTGATTCACAAATAATAAAACAAATCTTCTGGAACAGTAGTAGGTGATTTTCCAGAAATAGAAACAGCATAGGCTGCAATGTCGTAGCAACATGTTTACGACATCTTGTCCAACATCTTCCTGAACATATTGTTTCACCAAAATGGAGCCAACAAACCAAACCCTAGCAACATCATTGGAACTAAATTAGTATTCAAAATAAAGCTTGATGAGAATGGAATAATTTTTTGAAACACGACAAGATTGGTGGCTCTAGGCTATACTCAAGAAGAATAAATTAATTTGTATGAGACATCCACTCATGTTGCAAGGTTAGAAGCTATTAGATTATTTCTTGCATATGCTTGTTCATTTAATTTTTCAGTTATACCAAATAGACATCAAAAGTTCATTCTTGAATGGATAAATCTATGAAGAAGTCTATGTCAATCAACCTCCTGGTTTTGAAAACTTTAAGAATCCTTCACATGTGTATAAGTCGAGGAAAGATCTCTATGGCTTAAAACAAGCACCAACGTCTTGGTATGATAGAATTTGTAACTTTATATGTGAAAGATATTTCAACAAGGGAAATATGGATACAACATTGTTCATCATGAATATCGAAGATCACACGTTATTTTGATGATATATATGTTGATGACATCATTTTTTGATCAACAAATGAAGCCTAGTGTGAAGAATTTTCAAAGATGACGCAAGAAGAATTTAAGACATATATGATGGGTAAACTAAAATATTTTCTTGGACTACAAATCAAGAAATCAAAGAATGGTATTTTCATCAATCAATCTATGTATTGCAAAGAACTCTTGAAGAAACTTTTATATGGAAAATTGCAAAGAGATTGCTACTTCAATGGGATTAAAATGAATATGGTGTCCATATTGATATAACAAAGTATCAAGGTATGATTGGTTATTTACTTTATTTAACAGCGAGTTACCCAACCATAATATTTAGTGTTTGTCTATGAGATCGATATCAAGCATGTCCAAAGGAATCCCACCTCTCTTCAGTAAAAAGGATCATGAAGTACTTAAAGGGAGCCACAAATGTTATCCCATGGTATTCGAAAGATAGTATATGTGATTTAGTTGGTTATTCTAACTCAGATTATGCTGATTGTAAAATAGATAAATATATTATGTGGTACATTCCACATTGTTCCTAATGCCATAGTTTCGTGGTCATGTAAAAAGCTGGCTTTTGTTGCTCTTAGAACAACAAAGGCAGAATACATTGTGGCTGGAAGCTGTTGTACTCAAATTATATGGCTAAAGCAAAAACTTTGTGACTACAAATTGAATATAGGATTCATTCCCCCTAGGTGTAACAATAAAAGTGCTATCAACTTGACAAAGAATGTGATCATGCATTTTCAAACTAAATACATGGACATCCGACATCATTTCCTAAGAGATCATGTTCTTATAGAAGATGATGAAGTTACATTTATGGACACTCATAATCAATTGGTAGATATTTTCACGAAACCTCTACCCAAGGATCCAATTTACAAGATAAAGAGATAAATTGGTATTTTGGATGAAATTGATGAATAAAATATCACATATTCATATCTATTTATGGCATGATGATCTTGAAAAGGATATTATTTCTAATGGTTTTCTACAAACATTGTTAAAAATTTTGGCTTAAAGAATGCTCGCTACAAACCCATGTCTGATGCCACTCATGTAAATATGTCAAATGATGAATAAGTATTTTCTATTGATCGAAGTCTCTAATGGATTATCATTGGTATTATCTTTTATTTCACCGCCATCCGCCTTGATATTACATTCTCTGAGGGAGTGTGTTCTCGCTATCAAGACAATCCAAAAGTTAACCATCTCTTATAAGTTAAATGTGTTATAAAATACATAAATGGAACCTATAACTACGTCATATTGTATTCTTTTGATACAAACTTATTTTTTTTAGGGTTATTGTGATGTTTAGTTGGTCGAGAATGCTGATGGTAGGAAAACACATCTGGTGGATGTTTCTTTTTGGGAAACAATTTGATTTCATGGTTTAGAAAGAAACATAATTGTGTTTCCCTTTGTGCCCTAGAACCATAATATATTGTTCGTGGAAGAATTTGGACTCAACTATTGTGGATTAATAAAATGCTTCTAGAGTATGATATCACACAAGATGTCTGTCATACCCCAATTTTTGACCTAAGATACCACCTCATATCATTTGCATATGCATCATTTGCATCTCTAACAAATTGCATAGCTTGTGTTTGCTACTTATGCTCAGCAGGGTTTAATCAGGAAATCACTCATCAGTACAAGTAACAATCAATTAGGGTTTTGTTCTCCCTTCATTTCAAAAGAACTATCTTCATCAACAATCAACATTTGGTCCCCAGAGATTCACTTCAACAAACTCAACAGCTTTGAATCGACTGAATTAGGGTTTTGACTGAAGACAGCATACTCCTGACTTTTGCTCAGGATTTGACCTAATGACTTGGGACATGACCTCAAGACCCCAAGTGCATCATTTTGACCTAATCCATTGGCTCAGAACATCTCCTACAAAAAGATTGATCAGACAAATCCTCAGATCAGGGTTTTAAACTATCAGGGACTGAAATCAGGGATCACATTTGGGAAACCCTAAAAACCCCCAGGAAGTCAATCAAAGGTTTCAATCATCCTCAAATAATCCCTATGACAATATACAATGGAAATTACATCTCAATTCAAGACCTACAGGCATCAATTTCATCAGGTCGACAATTAGGGTTTTTGACCTAATTCACTGAGCAACTGACTTTTTAATCAGGACATGGTGTCACAACTCAAACCATGGCTCAATATCCTCTAATGATTCAATATGATCCATTCATACTATTCATTTGATGAGGATAGCCTGTTTCACTTGAAATCTCAAGAAACGCGATTCGTCTGAAAAAGTCAACTGTACAAGATCACCATTGACTTTTGGGGAATTTTGGTCAACCATGACTTTTGAAGTTTTGAATCATCAATATATGATATGAGAAGTCATTTGATCAAGGAAAATCAAGAAAATCAATCAAGAATCAAAAGTCAAAAGTTTGACTTTTCATACTTAGAAAAATTTCTAAGTGTTTTTCAATGGTTTTTTCCAAACTTTGGAAGGGAATTTCTCAAAATTTCACCTACAAACTGAAAAAAACTTCCAACATGAAAGTTGTAGATTTTGATCCAATAAACAACTTTGACACATATAATTTTTTTCCATAAGATCAACCATTTAAGAGATATGGTGCTTCAAAGTTGGTACTTTTTGAAAACTTCACTTGAAATCTCATTTTTCTCAAAGTTCATGGATCTTTTTCACCCATTTCCTTAAAGGTCTTGAAGAAACTTTCAACTAGGGTTTTGAAGTATGCAACATGAGCTTTCCAAAATGTCCAAGAGCATGAAAAAATATGGAGTGTAGCTATGGTTTTGAATTATGCATTTAGTGATCATTTTCACTTGAATTTTCACCATTTTTCACTAAGTTTCAAGACTACATGACCTATAATTCAAGTGATGACACACCAAAGCAATGATTGAGAGATATTTTCTGGTTTAAGATCAGATAGGAAAGAGATAAGAAGCTTGGCCAAAATAACCATGGTTTAGTTACTTTAACCATTTGCATTTAATGTGAAAGATTCCATTTTATCTCTTAAGCCAAATCATCATTCTTGAAGCAACTTGCAAGAGCTCTTCATTCAGAATCCTTGGCCTATAAATAGAGGTTCAAATAACTCTTCAATTCACACCAAAACCTCACAATTATAGGTTTTCTCTCTTCTTTCTTGAATTGCAAGTTTCATAGTTTTCAAAGAGGTAGAAAACTCAACCTCCAAATCATTGAAGTTATGGCCAAAGTGATGGTTCTAACAACTCATAAACATCATATGGGATGTGTTTGAACCACTCACACACCCCAAATCACCCCAAAACTCAGATTCACTTTTCAACCTCCATATGAACATCAAATGAGCCTTATCATGCCAAAATCCACACAAGCTCATTTCTGTCCAAACTAATGCTTCAAACACATTCCATATATCATATATGAGCTATACCAATCATCATCCATGACCTGAAACACCTCCATCTTCAAATTCGATTCACTCTTGAAGCTTATGCAGGTCGGGTACCATGGCTATGCTCAGATGAATTCAGATGGTTCCAAGCATCCAGACACCTTCCATAAGGTCCATTGAAGCTATCCAGATCATCAAACAACTTCTGTAACACCTCTATTGCAGAATTCGATTCTCAGTTGGCCGTTTTTGAAGGTAAGCTCTCTTGAACTTCAAACTCATACATACATGCATCATAAATGAAAAATTGAGTTGCTATCTTGTTTCTGCACTATCACTGATCAATAGCCCTCAATCAATTTCACAATTCATCAATTATACACGATTTCAGATTGAAACTCAGAATTAGGGTTCTTAGTGTTCATCACAAAATTGATCACCTTAGAGCAAAAATAAATGAAATTAAAGGTCATCATCATGTTCGTCGTGAAAAACCAAGTGGAATAGACCCTTTACCTGATCAAAAGTTAGGGTTGTGTTCTTGGCGCGTTTTTGGTTTGGAAATTTCAAATATTTGTTTGAAAATATAATTGAATGGAAGCGTATCATAAACAAGCTGCACGCGCAGCTCAGTTGGTTGTTGTTTTGAGTAGTGAACCTCAGGGCGTGGGTTCAAGCCCTAGTGAAGACAAAACCTTATTTTTTGACACTATTTTTCTCTATTTTCTTCACAACTTCACCAATTAATTTAACCCATCAAAATAACTTATTTTTTCTTCATTTTTTAAACACTTCTTATTTAATATACATATTTTGACAATATCAAAAAAAATCACAAAAAAAGATTTATTTAATATACTTTTAATTAGGTTTAAAATGACATGTTTTTAGGTATTTTCAAATACTTTAAATATTGTTTTATTTGATTTTTTCAAACTTAATTACTTGTAAATATTTTTTGTGATCAAACCCTATTCACTTGGGTCTTAATTAAGCATTAAAACTTGTTTTCAACTTAATTAAGTTAATTTTTCTCATATTCAAATCGTTTTAAAACGAGCGATCGCGATTCTTTTCAAAACGATAAACCACTTCTTTTTGATTAAATCTTTTTAATTGATCAATTGATTTTCAAAACGAAGTGGGGCCTCTCGAATATTAGAGAGTGTAAGTCCCACTCCTTTTTCTTTTTTGTACAGTTTTTCTTCAAACCGAATAAACTTTCAAAACAAACTTTCAAACAGTTTTACAAAAGCGAAACCTCGCGTCTGTAAATAAAAACAATCAACCATGTTTTGTAAATAAAACACGGGCCTCCACATAGGTATAAGTCCCAAGCCCCTTTTGTACATACCCACTCCAGTACATGAAATTGGGTATTTCATTGTACGCCTTTTTGTACATATCTCAATCAGTTTGATTTTTAACTTTGAATAACAAACCAAAAATGAAGGTTTTTCTTTAAATCTTCCCAAAAATATACCATGGGCCTCCATGTAGGTATAAGTCCCAAGCCCTTTGTAAAAACCTGTTTACATAACTTTGAATAAACTCAAGCGGACCTCTCCCCGAGTGTGAGTCCCGAGCCCCTGTGTATACAAATGGATCATGCTTACAGGTATATTTCCTTCATAAACTCCATTATATACACACACTTTGTCATATATATATAATTGTTCATACCTGTTCATGTTTGTTCATACTTGTTCATGTTTGTTCATATGTGTGATATGTGTGCTTGTTCAACTTAGTATAACACTAGGTTCCCCATAGCCTCCTATTGGGCTTCGTGCAAAGAATCTCCACTAGTTTAGGTTAGGACATAGAGTATGGTTTCCCGGTGAAATCGCTCTAAGAGCTCAGACCAACTATACCATGCCTCCCCTTGGGCTTTGTACAAACGAGTGACCCTCCCATAGCCTCCTCTTGGGCTTACAATGCAAGGACCCTGGATTGTCCCTCCCATAGCCTCCTCTTGGGCTTACAATGCAAGGACCCTCGGATAGCCTCCTCTTGGGCTTCGTACAAGGACCCACGGGCTTCTTATAAGCATCCCCAATATCCAAATCAAATACCCTAGGAGATTAGACATTTATCATCTCTATGATAGGAGTATCTCTTCTATATCATCACAAACAATCAATCAAACCTTTTTTGCCACAAGGCTGGCTAATCAATCAAACTTTTTTGCCACAAGGCTGGCTAATCAATCAAACTGTTTTACCACCGTACTGGATGATTAATCAAAGTTTTTGTCACAAGGCTGACTTCATTGAAACTTTTGCCACAAGGCTGGCTGATTAATCAAAATTTTGTCACAAGGCTGACTTCATTGAAACTTTTGCCACAAGGCTGGTTAAACAAAAAAAACATCTTTATCATTCTAAGCACCCTAAGTGGCATGGCCCCGGGCTTATAATGAAAAGATTTTCAAACAAAAATCAAACAGGTGTATGTGATGATATAGATTAGATACATCGAACATTTAGATGACATTTGTCTCTTATCCTTTGCTTCCACTAGCATAAGTGGGAACTACGATTGCTCTGACTTTCTCAACATCCCTTTGAGAATACGTAGGCACAAGGTCGATCCTTGGCGAGCAAAACAAAACAACAAAAACCATTCAAACCTTAGCACCCGTAGACCCCGAGCTACAGATGCTCTGATTCCCTCTAAGGGATATGTATGCAGAGGATCGCGATGATCTTTGCGAGCATAATCAAACAAACACCTTAGGTCCCACCTATTTCACCAGAACCTCCACCATAACAAGAATGGAATAAATAAAACAAAGAAACCTATAGAGTACTATAGATACGTTGGGTGCTAATACCTTCCCTTCGTATAACCAACCCTCTTACCCAAGATCTCTCCCCCCACTTTTAAGGTTATTGCAACTTTTTTCCTTTTCCTCTTTTGGAAACAATAAAAAGTTTGGTCCGTACAAAAGAAAAATCATTTTTTGAGCACTCGAGCCCAAAGAAGGCATCAGGTGTCTCATCCCGAAAAAAGACAACGATTTTTCCCCGCGACAATGTCATAACATCATACTTTAAGAATAGAATAAATATCAAATCTCTAAGAATCATGTCTAACACAGAAGGATTAAGCATATTGATATACACCATCAACTCAATAGAGAGTTTGTTATAGATAGAAAAATTGCCATTGATCATGTTTAAATGGACAAACAACAGGCTAATATATTTACAAAATCCTTGATTTGGCTCAATTTTAGAATCTCTTATCTGCTTTGGGTCTTCGCATCATCATTTTTTAGACATTAATAATTTTTTTTCTTAGATGTATTTTGTTAGAACATTGGGTTTTTGTTAGTGTCATACCCCAAATTTGCCTGCCCCAGTTCAAAAGTCATATAATTTGGTTTTACAAAAATCTTTGGTTTATTTACATTTTTTGTAATAAAATTTGTTTAGTTTATTTACTAACAATTTTCGGCTTTAAATTTCGTTGACTTATTTACTAATATTTTGGGGTTTTAAATTTCTTGGGTTTATTTTCAATAATAACATTTTGGATTTTATAAATTACTTGGGTTTATTTACACTAACATCTTGGTTTTTTAATATCTTTAGTTTATTTACACTAACATTTTGGATTTTATATTTACCTATGAAAAAAAATATAATATAGCACTTATCTATGAAAAAAATATATAATATACCAAATACTTGCTTGAACTTCATATACTTTTTAATTGGCTTTTTATTTCAAATAAATAATATATCACAATTGGTAAAGGACTAAAGCTTGTAAACACAAAGTCAAGGGTTTGAATCCCACAAGTTACATTTTTGCATTTTTCTTCAAATTTTGGGCTTTTGGACGTGGGTTTGGATATGAGTTATTTCCCTTTTGGGATTTTTAACGTAATTTCCACTTTATAAATAGGATTCTTGGAAATCATATTGGGGGAGGATATTTGGTTTCATGTACAATTTTTTTCAAAACACCTTCTTTCAAAATTATATTTTTCCTACGCTTTTCTTCTTCCCTCTTGAAGGTTTGTCCGCGTTGACTGAATAGACAATCGCCGACAAACCTTTTCCTTTTTATTGAAAACTTTTTTAAAACCTTTTTATAAAGATCATATGCTTTTGGGGGCCAATGATTTCATATGAGGTCTCCCTTTCTTTTCAATTTGGTTTTGGTTTTGGCCGATGATTTCTCATGAAGCCTTCCCTATTTAAAAATATCTTTCAAATATTTTAACTAGAATTACAATATTTTTGGCCAATGATGATAACTGAGACCTCCCTTTGGCCAATGATTTGGTATGAGGCTCTTTTCTTTAAAAACATATATTTTGGCCAATGATGACACTTGAGGCTATTGTTGCTACATTTGATTTAAATTTACGATCGTAATTTTAATTGCCCAATTTTAAGTATTTTTTAAAACCTAAAACCTAAAGGCTAAATGAGTCCCCTTGAGTAAAAGGGAGGCAAAGGGTGCGTAACACCCTCCCTTTTCCTAATCTACCTACATATTCAAAATCTCATTTTTAAGGTTTCCCACTTGCCTAAAACAAATAGTGGGTGGTGGCTCGTTTAAACGTAAATTTTTAATACATGTTGCTACAGTTAACCCACGCATCACAATGCCTACGTCACTTTCTTTTTACAACCTAACTAGGATATGTCATATTCGGTTTAAATATCCAAAGTGTACTCATCTTAACTTTTTCGCTTTCGTTCCCTAAGTAAATCTTTAGCCTTTCACATATCACTTATAGTCTTGTTGGGTTTTTGAATCAATTAGAAACTTGTGCATCTTTTTATTTTGGAGAGTATGTTTTTGAAAAATTTGTAAAGCATATTGAGTCTTAAGTTGTGAAATTGTCCATTGGTTTTACTTATTTGATTTGAGGTATTTTGTTGACCAAAAGAATAACATTGCGGCTACTAATGATATAGTTGGTTTCTCAAATAAAATTGTCAATTTTAGTTAAAAGTTGTTTGTCGAGAAACATGTTGCTGACATTGTGCTACCATTTATTGCGTTCGTTGATGAAACTAATTTGAATTTTGATGAGGAAATGTTAGATATTACTCATGTTTAAGAGCTTGTGAGAATCCACATTCATTAATCTTTGATTAATATGGCAAAGGTTTTACAAGAGATCATCACCACGATCTCTACAAGGAAGACTACAAATGAAGGTATTTTCAAGATTCTTACTCCATAATACGTTATGGATTCTTATTCTTGGCCTAGTGTTTCTGGTAGAGAAAATTATATAACTCATTTTGATCAGTCTTTCTCTAAAGTTGTGTCATAATCCAAAAATAAAGAAGTTGATGTTGCTTTGAATGAGGATGCCTCTGACAATGACTTTTCTACTCATTTGCTATGATTTAGTTTGTTTATATTTTTGGATTGTTGATTTTCTGTGGGTTGGTTCACTACAAAAAACGTGATAACTGTTTTCAAATAAACCATTCAACTGCTTTTCAATAAAACTTTCAATTGAGGTTCTGTATATACATCTTTTGAGCTTCCTTTTCACCCATGTAAGTGTTTATAGCTTTTATTTAATGCTTTCATTTACTGTCTTCAATACGTTGAATATTTGTTTGGTTGGTTTGTAAGTTTTGTACCCTTCTTCTTTTTGAATGTTGATTACTTGTTTTCCCTTAGCCCTTTTGAGATAATTAGGGGAGGATGAGACAATTTTGAATGTCTGGATTGCGTTTTGGTCAATTTTTGTTGTTGCTAGCCTTATATGTTGATTGTCGTGCTAGAAGTACTAAACCTCTTATTTTTCCTAAAAATATCCAAATGAGAGTTTGTTATTGCATATGAGACATCTTGGCTCTCTTATCCATTGGTGCATTTTTTGAAAAGTTTTTATTTTCTTTCGAGTTCTGTGAGATTTTTTTAGAATGAATTATATTTGGATTTTATGTTATTTTGTAGCAATATATGCTTAATTTATTTTGGGGGGGTTCATTTTGGAAATAATTAATTTTGTTCCAAAGAATTAGGATGATTTATTCTAGAAAAAATTCTTTTGAAAATATTTATTTTATTAAAGATTTGATATGTAATAAATACGTTTGTAAAAACCTAGTTGGTCTTCCAGCCGAATTGGCTCTATACAAAGAGAGAAAACATACACTCATCAATATGATTTGTACTAGATGTTTTGATGATTTAGAAATAAAATGTATTTTGTTTGAGTTAACCTGTATCCTAGGTTATTTTCTACCATTCTTTTAGAGAAAAGTTGTGGTTTTCTTTCGCGAAGTTTATCACGTTCTTACTGTTGAAGACTTAAAAACATTTTGGATAATATCTGAGTGAAAGCGACTGGACCACCGATTCAAGGAAAGCCTGAGTTGAAATTCATGAATAATATTATAAAAACGACTTTGAATTTTAGATTCGATAAAATCGTTGTATACAAATAACTATTAATTATTAGTAAATTTATTTTCTACAAAATTACTGCTCTTTAGATGTAGGTGACCCTTACAACTGAATCAATTAACAATTTCTCATTTCCTTTATTTATTACTATGCTTAATGGTCCAACCTATCTCACACATTGATTTAATATCGTGTCTTATAGTTTGATTTAATATTGTGTCTTATATATTGTCATCAAACAAAATTTCATGGTTGTATTTTACAAGTCATATGGTTGTCATTCTTGATTAAGAATGTATACGAGATATTAAGATTTGAAAGAATTTCCAAACTCTAAGAGTGGAGCCCAAAGATTACATGTGCATGTGCCTATTGCAATGAGAAAATTAAACAAATCTGAAAAGACCACTGCCTGCCACCAAGTACAGGAATCTCTCTAGACTCTATCAAAATCAAACTCATCTTTAGTTACAGATGCATATAACCATTGGAGCTTTTGAAACATGCTCATAAAGGGTTACTAAAGATAGGTTTTTTTTTTCCACTCACTAGGTCATGCCAGTAGAATCTAATAAATTGACTTAACTTTAACTTTCTGTTCAAGTTGCCGTTCATAGTACGAGCAAAATCAAAAGTGTTGTCATCATATTTTGTGACAATGATATCGTGATTTTTAAGTGATGGTGTTGTACGAGAGAAAAATAATAGTGGGTGTTGTGACAGTAAATGATATGAGAATTGTGATTGTAGTTTAGTTTGTTTGTTTGCGTAAAGTGAGAGACAAATTAAAGGACAAAATTTATGGAGTGGGAATGTACAAAATTATGGCCTTCAATTTGTGAATTTTATTTCAAATCACATATAACCTATTACATACATCCTTAAACACAATTTCTAAGTTTCGTATTTTTTAAATAACCATATCCGGTGCCATGCAGGTGCGCTCGGAGCAAAAATTTAATTTCTTGACGCATTCGACGCCGGGGTTTGAGTTTTGGCTCGGAGGAGAACGCACTTCGCCGTCTGAACGGTGTCAACAGGATCACATGGTGGGATAGATCTTTATTTTCCATCTTAGGCTTAGACATGTTTTGTAATCTTTTTTTGTGACTTTACCATTGTGTAGTGAAATGATACAGTGTAATTTGGTTGATGTAATTATGAATAATTGGCTAGCGGTCCACATAGATCGATTTAATTCACATAGGTTCAATTCTCGGAACTCACCATGACGTCGCACATGTAACAACTGCATCACGTAGTGATGCACGGAAACATATCTCTTCTTCTTTTAGAGGCATGGAACTTCATCCAACTGTCAGCCGCACTCCACGCCAAATAACTCGAAGACGGTTACAACATCCTCTCATATACAAGTGTGACCCTGAGTCTCACTCAAATATGATTCAACTAATACTTAAAAAATTTCACTTTAATCTCATATTTAGTTGAGTATCACAATGCTAACTTTTTTGTAGATATCATCTCCTGTCACCGAAGAACCATCACCGACGTCTCCAAAGCATCTTATTTCATTTTATCGTTATTGTTATTTCTTAAAATAATGTATGGTCTTACGTTTTTGGTGTTTTACCAGTTTCCATGTATGAGTTGTTTATTAAGAGTTTATCATGAGTACTGTCTTGTCACACATTTCATGTATATTTTCGGTAAATTCATTACGAGAATCTAGTAAAAAATTGATCCGGTGTTTCTGATTTTCAATGTTTAAGTACACTATAAAAATATGAACAAATTAGATATATATATATATATATATATATATATATATATATATATATATATATATATATATATATATATATATATATATATATATATATATATATATACTAAAAGGTATCACGTGACATTTGAACAAGAAGCATCAAACTATCGAGTCGAGGCGATGAAACTTTAAAAGTGTCTCAAACTCGTTAGAGAAATCTTTTTTTAATGATTGTACTCAATATTTATTCTGAACAAATATACTACACCCACGAAAGTGGGTAGGATATTTGCTCAGACTAGGATAACATGCTAACTAAATTGGGTGTCGTCCATTATTTTTAAGAAAGTTTTATAGGTTGAGTTTTAAATTAGTTTTGAACAAATATATTATACTGACAAAAACGGGTAGCATATTTTATTAGAATAGGAAAGCACGCCGAGGAAAGTGGGTGTTATATCCCCTTTCTCTAATTTACTACGAAATTAGCATTATTCTCGTAATGAACCAAAATCTTCAAGAGTTTTGAGACATGAATGAGAGATCATGAACTCTGCATGGTTTAATCATTTTATTTTCAAATACAAAAATTAATCCCAAACTTTGTTTCGATCGCCTTACCTAAACAACAATAAGATAGAAATAAAAAATAAGATAATTGGTCTCAGTGATTCGATAACTCTTTTACTATTTTGATGTTGTCGTACTTTTCCGGCTTGTCAAAGCTTCTCTTAGAAATTCAAATGCTCTTTATTTTATTGACAATTGAGTTCACTGGAAGATTTTTAGGATCATTAACACTAACGGCAGTGCTAAATATGAATGGGAAAATCTTTAAGTGATTCATGAGGGAACTTCCAAAGTTCGGGGGTGTCGAGGCTTCACTTATAAATTTGAAAACCTTAAGATGCTCAAAGAGGAAACTATTGATGAGTTCAATGTTAGTCTATGTGGCATTGTCAATAAATCTTTTATTCTCAATGAAAAGATGTCATAAGCGAAGTTTGTGAGAAAGATTCTGAGATTTCTTTCGAAGAGGTTTGACATGAAAGTTACTATCATTGAGGAAGCAAGAGATGTTTCCACAATAAATGTTGATAAAATATTTAGCTCATTGCTCATTATTGAGATGACTATTAATGAAAATCTTGAAAAGAAATACAACGGAGTAGCGTTTAAAGAAAATACACTTGACCATGAAGACCAGGTACCCAATTGCACTAATGAAAATATTTTAAAATGTGAAGGATTTGGACATATTCAAGCTCGATATCCTATTTTTATGAGAAAACAAAGAAAAAGCTAAAATGCGGGATTTTCAGATGATGAGTCTGATAAAGAAAATGAATTTGATCAGATAAGTATTATTGTGTCCTTTACTACTTGTATCAAAGATATTTCTAATACTGAGTTACCTAATGATAAATTGATAATGAGCATATAAGCGTTGAAGATAAAATATTTGATGATGTCCTTGCTGAATCATAAAAAACTCTTTAAATAAATTGGATTGAAGAATCTCATGTGAACGAGAAGCATAATGAGAGATTGGAAACTCTTCTTCAAGACAAAACCAGGATCTTGCTTATTATTGATAGGATAATGCATTCGAAGCGGCTATGGCTGAGAATTTAAGAACTGTTGTTTCTTATCCTACGACACTACTGAGGGAATTATACATGAGCTCTATGCCCCTATCGCACCTCGGTAGAACAGGATTTTTGAGAGGAAAAATAGTATCTTATGAAAAATGGAGAGAGTTATGATTCCCACCAAATGCGCATCATATCATTTTTTGGGTGAAGCAATGAATATTTCAAATCATATTCAAAATCGAGTAACAATTCGCTCGGGTACAACTGTTACTCAATGTGAAATATGGAAGGAGAGGAATTCTTACGTGAAACATTTTCATGTGTTTGGAAGTAGATGTTATATTCTTACTAATCAAAAACAGAGAAGGAAATTTCATCCAAAGTGCAACGGCGGAATATTATTCCTATTCCATTAAGAGTAGTGTGTATCAAATGTTTAACAATCGTACAATATCAATGATGGAGTCCATGGATGTTATTGCTAATGAGAAGCAAATTGAAGTTTTCCGTGATGAAGATGAGGAGTTTCGTCTCACTGGACAAAATGACAAGAAATATGTTCTAGACAATATGGAGAACAACTTGCAATTTGCTTAAGAGGATGAAGATTCAGACGGCGGTGAAAATATTGTTGCTGAAAGAAAATAACCATCGTCAAGGGTAAAGAAGAATCGTGATCTTATCGACAAAATCATAATAAACCTAGATGAAGGACTTACTACACAAAGAAAAAATCGTGTTATCTACACAGAGATGATATCTAATATGTGCTTTATATCTCTAAAACTGAAACCTAAAATGTGAAAGAAGCCTTCAATGATGAGTTAAGAGTTTGTGCTATACAAGAGGAGCTTATTTAGTTTACGTGAAATGAAGTGTGCGAGCTTATTCATATTCCTAATTCTGTAAATGTCATTGGTACTAAATAAATATACAAGAGTAAGTCTGGTGAAAATGTTTATGTTACTAGAAATAAAATTCATCTTGTGCCTTAAGGTTACACTTATATGGTTGATTTCGAAGAGAGATTTTATCTTGTTTTTCATCTTGAATTTATCAGATTATTATTATGCTTATCATGTCTTCTTCACTTTAAATCTACCATCAAGATGTGAAAAGTATCTTCTTCAACCATGTCTAAAATTCATAAAATCTCTCTATGGCCTCAAACAAGCTCCTAGAACTTGGAATGAGAGACTCACATAATTTCTCGCCGGTGAATTATTTTAATGTTGATTGGCTTGAGAATACTTAAGATACGAAAAGTACATCAGGTAGATGTTTCTTGTTTAGAAACAATTTAATTTCCTGATTTAGTAAGAAGCAAACAAAATCGCAAAAGTTTTAACGCAACCGCGACCGTTTTTTAAAACTCGGATTTTAATCACTTTGACTTACTAGCTGCTTTCAATCTAACTTAGTTTTGTTGAAAAAACAATATCATCGCAAATCCAAATACATATCAAACGAGTACAAGAACTACAAATTTATCAAACTAATAACCTCTCTAATCCAAATATAAGAACTATGATATACTCCCTCCGTCCCATAATGAGTGATTCAGCGCACCATTTCACACAGATTAAGAAAATGGTATAAAAGTAAGAGAGAGAATGTCGTTTTTACTATAGTACCCTTATCATGTATTGAGAATGGTGAAACTTTTAATAATTAGAGGGTAAAATTGGAAAGAGTGCATTGGAAATTGAAATGAGTCATTCATTTTGGGACACCATTTTATTCTAAATGGGTCACTTATTGTGGAACGGAGGGAGTAGTAAACGCAAACACAAACACATCCTCTGGGAAATGTGAAAAGTCCACTACCACACTAACAACAGGCATCTCCCTAGCCTCTATCAAATCAAACTCATCTTTAATGACAGATGCATATAACCCTAGAGCTTTCCCAACATGTTTAAAGGGGTGTTAATTATGGGCTTTTTTTTTCACTCTTTATGTCATGCCAGGAGAATCTAAATGACTTAACTTTAACTTTCTTTTTAAGTTGCGGTTCATAGTACGAACAAAATCAAAAGTGTTGTCATCTTTTTGTGACAAATGACAATGATGATAATATTGAAGTGATGGTGTTGCAATATTTGAACACCTAATTGTTGTAATATTTGGCCGTGTGATATTATTATGCGTGAAAAAGAAAACCTTGTGCACTTAAAATGTTGGCTTCAAGTGTGTTATCATGTTTGTTCAACCACGAATTCAAGAGTAAAAATCGGGTGCAGTTACCGTGCATAGATAAAAATCTATGCACCGTGCATAGATTATTATGGACCATTGGATCATTAGATCAAATTCTAAAGATCAATTGTTATTACTCAATACTCAACACTCACTACTCAAAACTCAATACTCACCACTCAATACTCATTACTCAATACTCAATATTGGATTAAAAACATGATCCAATGGCTTAGATTGACTTATGCATGGTGCATAAGGAAAATCCTTATGCATATTAGCCAATGCCGTAAAAATCCACCAAGGTATAGATGAAAGATATGTCGTTAATAGTTCTTAAGGATTTTTGGGATTAATGTATTAATTAAGACTATGTTTGGGAGTTTAGAGGGGAAGGGAGGGGAGGGCTTTGGAAAATAGGAAGAATTGAGTGAAAATAAGAAAAGGATTTTGGGTAGGAGGGTTTTGGAGGGTTTGGTTTTATTTATAACACCAAAAACCCCATAAAATGGAGGAACTCAAAAATTGTATTGAATGAGGGTTTTGGAGGGTTTACATAAATTATCCAAATATCTTTTAGGTTGTTATGCTATTTTGAAAATTCAAAATTTTGTAATGATAATGACTCTTTTATCATTCTAAACAAAATCATTTTTTCAAAAATGTCAAATATTTTTCTATATTTTTTTAAAAATTCGTTTTCGGAAGCCTTCCCCTCCCCTCCCCTCCAAACTCCCAAACATAGCCTAAATGAATTCCCGCGCGATGCGAGGTTTTAAATATAAAATAAATTTTAATTTGTGTAATTAAGTTTGAAAGATTCATAATAAAAATTAAAATTTAGAGAACAATTATGTTTTAAAATAGAAATTTAATATATATGTTAAACAATAATTTCAAAAATGTATAAGTTTTATATTTATATTATTTTCAAAATAATAATGTGTTGAAATATTTTAGTAGTTTTTTAAAATGCCTTATTAGATAAAGATTGTAAGCTCCCAAATTTAAAAATTATTGACAAAGTTGTAAATAATAGTTGAAGCTCAATGCACAAATATATCAACATTAATCTTAAAAATATTGTTTTACTCAAAAATAAAATTTATTTTATAATTATTTTAATCATATATTTATGTAATTGCAAAAATTATGTTTTTTTCGTTGACATCAAACATATATAGTGTAGCCCATTCTTTAGTAAATTATGGAGATACAATTAGAGTTTCTAAATGATTTTGTGTGCAGAATTTGGGTTTCAAGAATGCAATAAGATTGAGATCTATAATATGGTAAGTAAAGAGAAGAAAATTATATAGAATTGAGACTAAAAATGCAAAATCAAACCAACAATTGTGTAGGTATAAGTAATTTGTGGGGTGGTGCTTATAATGTCTTTTGAAAAAGAGAGATTATTGTTGAGTTTTAATTTTATTGGTGTTTCTCAATTTCTAACCGTTAGGTGACTTTTCATGAACTTTTCATAATTTTAATTTATGTTACAAATTCATCGAGGAAAAATGAATACTTATGTGTTGTAAATAATATCACTACTAATAGAGGGTAGTTTGAAGAGTTTGTGACTTTTAGACAAAAAAAGTTGTATGGTTATGGCATGGTTATTTGGTTTTTATAAATTAATTGGTAAAATAATTAAACAACCCAATTTAATTACACTTTATACATTTGATAACACGTCGGCAATTTTTCTAAAATGGATAGAAATGTGAAATAGATATCATAGCTAATGTGGCAAATATGGTTTTATGGGATAAATATATTGAAAGTCTGTTTTAATATATATAATAAATAATTTAATGTCGAGATTATTTTTACTTATTGATTTATCGTAGTTGTTATGTGAGAAATGTCATGATTAAGTTGATTTTAGTCGTTTTAGTAAAATTAAAGTTATTGTAGTACATTTTTTTGAAAATATTAGACTCTTTAAGATTTGAAAATGGATCAAACCTTTTAACACCTTTTAGATGTATGGAGATTTCTGTTTATTTACCTTGTTATGGATATGTATATATAAACAGTGAAATTTCGTAAACGTTGCAAAAAAAAAAAAAGAGATTTTGGAAAATTTTCCATAGAAAACCTTACACAATTTAATTTATGTATGTTAAGTTGATGTTAATTCAAATTAAATTGAGAAGTCGGTTAGTCGTTAACAATGAAGAATATCTGTTGTTTTTGGTTCTAAATTCATGTAACTAGTTTGAGTAAGATAATCAAAATTGATGTTCTTTAACATACTATGCTATTTAATTTGTTAGTTTGAGACTTTTCTGGAATACTTTTCAAGTTATATTAGATTATGTTTTCCTTTTCTATCTTGAGATTATAAACTGATGCCAGATGCATCCACTAGATAGGAAATATTGTTCATGCAAAGATAATATTGTTTCAGTTCAGACAGGGATAACTTAGAAGCAAGAAAATGTATTATATTTTAATTCTCAAACAAAAGCCATACAAGCTCAAAAGCTTCTATGGAGCATATATATCTCACTTATGATAGGTCCAAGACACGTACTACTATATACATAAATTGATCAAAAAATTAGTTTCGTCATACCTAGCATGGTTTTAAATTCCGGTCTCAAACCGCATAATTGCACTTGCAATATTGCAGACATCCTACCGCAATTGTGGTGTAATTTTAAAATCATGTTTTTGGCTATAGTAGGAACCACATCATACAATTTTGATTATGTTTCTTCAAGTATTTTCATCAAAAATCAAAATACTAGAATCCTAAAACTCATTTGTAAGGAAAAAAACTTAACATTAAGTGTTTTTCAACATTGTATTCCAACGATTGTAATATCGTACCAACTACAATGACCACAATCGCAACACCTACAACCCCAACCTCATTCGCAATCCAGTTTTCTTTAAAGGAAATAAAGGAGGTTATTTGGTCGTGTGAAGGGAAGAAACTCCCGGGCCCAGATGGATTCAATTTGGGATTCTTTAAATCTTGTTGGGTTGTTATCAAGGCGGATTTGGAGAAGTTTGTCTATGAGTTCTATATCCATCCGGTTCTCCCTAAAGTAGTAACTGCTTTCTTTATTGTTCTTATTCCTAAGATTAATAATCATCAATCTCTTGATGATTATAGACCCATTTGCCTTATAGGGAGTGCCTACTGCATTCTTGCTAAATTGTTAGCTTCGAGGCTAAAAAAGGTGATGTTTAAATTGATTTATAGTGGTCCATCCGCGTTCCTTCCTAAGAGATACATGATGGATGGCGGATTGATAATTAATTAATTGGTGGATTTTGCTATGCGTTACAAGAAAAGTTGCATGTTGGAATTTTCTTATAGCTATGATGCGGAGAATTAGTTTTGGAGCTAAATGGTTGGATAGGATGGAAGGGCTAATCATTAGTAGTTCCACGTCAATTTTTGTGAAAGGTAGTCCCACAAAAGACTTTAGGGCTTCTAGTGGCTTACGCCAGGGAGACCGTCTGTCACCTTTCCTCTTTCTTTTAGTGGCTAAAGGGTTGGCGGGAAAGATAGCAAAAGCGAAGTCTAAAGGAGAGTATCAGGAGTTTTCTGTGTATAACAATACTCAGTTTGATCTCTTACAATTTGTCAATGATACAATTTTAATTGGTGATGGATCTTGGAAAAACCTTTGGCGTATCAAAGCGCTTTTTAGAGGCTTTGAATTAGTGAGGGGCTTGTGAGTAAACATGTCTAAAAGTAAAATCTATAGTTACAATCTCTCCTTCGATGTAGTGCAAGCTGCCTCGTCCTTCTTAGCTTGTGGAATTTGTACTTTGTCCTTTGTGTTTTTGGGCATTCCAATTGGTATTAATCTGAGGAGAAAGAAAGTGTGGAAACCGATATTGGAAAAATTGAGAACGAGATTGTTGGATTGGCATAATAGAAATATTTCTATGGGTGGTAGGGTGGCCCTGTTAAATGTTACTTTAGAAAATATTTTGATTTTTCTCTTCTCTTTTCATAAAGCTCCAAAGTGCATTATAAAGGAGATTATAATCATTCAAAAATCGTTTCTTTCAGGTGGTTTGGAGGATGTCAAGAAAATAAGTTGGTTAAAATGGTCCAAAGTGTGTTTATCAAAGAAAAAGTTATGGCTTGGAGTTAAACATTATGGGATTTTCAACTTGGCTCTTCTTAGCAAGTGAAAATGGAGCTTAATTTCGGGGGAAAATTCTGTGTGGGCTAATTTTATTTCTTGCAGGTATGGTAACGTGTCGAAACATTTGTTGGACGATTTTGTAACTAAAGGCCACAAAAAGTAATTTATTTGGTGGAGGGATCTTGGTGTTGTTCGTGAACCACTTAAAACCAATCAATAACCTTGGTTTTCTACTACAATCTCGTGGAAGCTTGGGGATGGGAAAGTATTGGTTTTTGGAGACATATATGGGTCGGTGCGGAACCGGTTTGTAAGCTTTTTCCTAACCTTTTTCTGCTTAGTGGGGTTGTTGTCACTTTTGTTGCATATTGTGACTTTTAGTCAAATTCAGGTTGGCGTTGGAACTTCCCAGCTATTTTACCGAGTATCTCTGTGCTACCTGATATTGATTCAACCATAACACTCGAGCTTCGGGAGGCTACTGCCAACGTAGCAGCGCTAATGGAGCTGCTGGCCAAGGTGCAGCAGCTACGTCATTCTCTTTTTATTTATTTTTAAATAAAAAATAAAAGGGATATCACTATGGTTGTTTTGTTCAACCGTTGTGAAATTGTTTACCCATATATAAGCAAATAAACTCTTTCTTCTTGACAGCATTGCCGTATCTTTCACATCAAAATCCTAGCACCCATTTTTCTCTTCTTCTTCGTCATTAGCTTTCCTACTTTACAATATAGTCGTTAGTCTTGTTCTTCGTGCATAAAGGTATTCTTCTTCTTCCTTATTCTCTCGTTTTTGTGTATGTTGTTGTTATGTTTCACATGATTTTCATATGATTTTCTTCTTGTTAGATAGTTTATGGTTTTTTATTATTGTATGTTGTTGTTGATAAATGTTTGTTTACATGATTTTTCATATTATTTACTTCGGTTTCACATGTTTTCTTATTTCTTGTTGTTGTTAACAAATTATTTTTTTTATATTTTCTCTTCTTCGTGTATGTTGTTGCTATATTGATGTTATTGTTATGCATGTTGATAAATTTTGTTGGATTACAATTTCATGGTAATTTATGTTAACATGTTGTTTTTTTATAATGTTTGTAGGATTCAAATTCACATAGTAGGGTTGTGGTTCACATAATGGTTTGTGGTTCACATAGTATGAGAAAAAATACAAGGAGGGTGAAGCTATTCATCCTCCTTGTATTTATTTCATAGTAACACAACTAGATCAACTTCAACTTCATTATGAGACAGTCATTTTTTTTTAATTAAAGGTATGCATGTTGTTTGTAAATTAATGTTATTTATATTCTTGTTGTTGATGTTGTTTTGTGTTTTTGTGTTAATAATTGGTTTTTTATGTGCGCTAGAAAGTGGTTCCCCAAGTGGTTATGATTTTATACTTATCACTTAAAGCTTCGAGAAATGGTTAGTTATTAAGTTCTCGCAATCTATGTTAATTAATCGATGTTTTTGTTGATAAATGCTCACTACAAGAAATACACTCCCTAGCCACGTGAAGTTATGACGTGATTATCACGTTGGTAAAAAAAAGCCAGTTGTGACGTGATAATCACGTCAATAAAACTTTTAATATTAAAATATTATGCATAACGTAAACATTAAAAAAACCACGTGTCAGATTTTTTATTAAAAAAAAAATTGCGACGTGAGAATCACGTCGCAACCCTAAAACTAAATTAAAAAATTAAACAGGCGGTGACATTCACATGGGGGAGTTTCAAAATTTTCAAATTTTAAGTGGTGACATGGTATTCACGTCGATAAATAAAATATCTGACTTGACTATGATTGGAGCAAGCTTTTGTAGGTGAGAGAATCTTATTTATTACCATTGACAAGGATGCGACATGAATTACACGTGGCAAAGTTGCGACGTGAAATTCATGTCGCTGATTGGCTTATAAGTTAACGCGTTTCACTTTCTCCCTTCTCCCAACTAAAAATATATAATAGGAATCAAAATAATTTTAAAATAGATTTTAAGTTATTAAAAATAGAATTTTCATTAGAATACATATTTTATGTTATTGTTCGTAAAAACAGAAAATATTAATAAAAATAGTATATATATTTTTTTTATTTTTATGAAAAACACAATATTATATATTAATAAAAAAAGTATTTTTTTATTCAAGATGAATATAATAGTTATGTATAAAAAACATTGTTAAATTTTAAAAATAGAATTATAAATAAAATAATATAAAAATGAAATATCTTTTTTTAAATTGAAAGTATATTTTTTTAAACTAAAATATATATTATATATGTATATATAAAAAAAAATAAAATAAAATTATATATTATATTTGTTAAAAGAATGTTTTGTTGGTTAACAACAAAACAATGTGGTGTAGTATTTTTTTAAATCTAACATTTAAAAAAATAATAATTTTATATGTTTATTATATTTTGTGTTAAAAAAGTAGAATATAATAGTGAATATATAAAAGATAATAATTATTATATGTTTATAAATGTTTAGTTTAAAATCTAAAAATTTGTGTCAATGTATATTCAATAGGTTTATGTTTGTTAAATGTTTAGTTAATGTATATATAGATACTAGATTGTCGACCCGTGCTCCGCACGGAGAGCACAGATATATTAGAAACAAAACTACATTTTTTATAATAGTTGATATTTAATTTTCTTTTACATATAAAATTGTGTTGTAGGTTATTTAAAGTATGTTTGCAATTATATTATTAAATTTTTAATGTGAAACAATAATACAAAAAGTATTTATAATATTATTTTTTAAGTTATTAGAAGATTTATTATGGTTTCATTTATATATTAAAATAAGTAAGTTATCTCTTACAAAATATGACTATTTGAACTATATTGAGTTTAACATTTAACTCATAATTTAAATTAATTTTTTTACTTATTATTTGATTTTAATATGAAATATAGAAGAGAGATATTTTTTAGCTTATATTTTAGAAATGATAAATATATATTTAAATTGTATTTATATTTTTAATTATTCTCTATTTTAAATTATTTATATAAAAGTTATTTTTTAATCACGGAAGTAATTTCAAAAATCAAGTAATTGTAATAAAGTTTAGACAATAATTGGTAATAAATTGAAAGAAAGAAAAACTTTATGAGTGTTAAAGCCAAATATATTTAGTGAATATTATTTTCCTTTGTATATGGCGTATGTGGCATACATGTGTCAAAAAGAAATAATAAATTCAATCACATGTTATTAACAAAACAAATAATATGATTTTATCATATATCCAATCTAAATTAACAACAGAAAAAAAAAATGACAATAGGGAATGACAAAAATAAAAGAAAATAAGTAAAAGCTGAAATATAAATTATAAATAAAAATCTAAAAAATATGGTAGTGTGTTCCATTAAGATTGTGTAGAATATGTCACTGGTTTGTCAGTTTGCTAGCGCATCTATTCTAGTCCCGATATACATGTGAACAAACTCTATCATTTGTTATTATTTATGCAGGCAATATATCATCTTCGCTAAGCCTGCAAAAACATATAAGGTGTTTTTTTACATGAAAATATAATAATTGAGTATGAAATTTGATAATAAGATAAACAAATATGCAAATAATTATTAGAAAAAATCTCTTACTAATTGAAATTGTTGCCAATAGCAGACATTGTGAAAAATCCAAAAAAATTAAAAATGATAAAAATGGTAGGTGGTTATGGATTAGAAAATAGATAGTTAAAGACTTATAATAATTTACACCAAAATATATTATTATTATAATTAGAGTAATATTAAAGTTGGAAATAAAGTTAAAATATAAGGATATTAATATTTTCTAGAGTTCTATATTTTTTTATTTTAATTTGTTGTCTTTATTTTAAAGATATATAAATTAAAAGCCACTGAATATTTTTTTTGGAAAAATATAATATATTATATAATATATTATATATAATATAAATGAGAAGAACATGAGGTTCTAATTAGTATCAACATAAATTTATGTTTGAAAGTAAACAATAATGGCATTGATTAAAATATTATTACAATGATGAAATGTAGCTGATTTTTAAATTGCTATAAACGAACAAAGTTAATTGTTGTTAAATAATGATAAATAATTTTTTTTTATTTATAGTGAAAAATGATATATCATAACACATTACAGTGTAATTAATTTTCATTGAATTAACCATTTTATAAATCTCTTCCTTTTATAAACATTAATTTTTATAATAATTAAAAAGAACATAATTAAAATTTGTAACTGATAGTTGTACTAAAATTAAATTGTAAATGCTATATGATAACATTAAAAAACATAAATGAAAAAATTAAATAAATTAAAAATTAATACTAAAAATTGTATAATATACAAAAAATTATAATATTTATAAATAATATTATTTCTAATAGTGTTATTTGGATAATTTATTAATATTAATATTATTGTTATTATTATTATTATTATCATTATTATTATTATTATTAGTGGTATTATGTTGATTGTTATGATATTATTATATATTTATAAAAATTGTATTTATATTTTTTATTTTCGGCTATTGTATAATATATAAAAAATTATAATATTTATAAATAAAATTATTTCTAATATTGTTATATTGGATAGTATTATTATATATTATATTATTATAGTACCTAAATCTTATATTATTATTATTATTATTTATTTTTAATGTAGGGTCAACTTAGTAAATAACACATTAGGTGTAGGGTCAAATTAGTAAATAATACTTTAGGGTTTTTGCTAGGAAGGGCTATCATGATGACACGTGGCTAGGGTTGCCATCATGACAACCTTCCATTTATATATATATATATATATATATATATATATATATATATATATATATATATATATATATATATATATATATATATATATATATATATATATATATATATATATATATATATATATTAAGATTAAGATTAAGATTAAGATTATGTTGATTGTTATGATATTATTATATATTTATTAAAATTGTATTTTATTAATATTATTACTATTATGTTGATTGTTATGATATTATTATATATTTATAAAAATTGTATTTATATTTTTTATTTTCGGCTATTGTATAATATACAAAAAATTATAATATTTATAAATAAAATTATTTCTAATATTGTTATATTGGATAGTATTATTATATATTATATTATTATAGTACCTAAATCTTATATTATTATTATTATTATTTATTTTTAATGTAGGGTCAACTTAGTAAATAACACATTAGGTGTAGGGTCAAATTAGTAAATAATACTTTAGGGTTTTTGCTAGGAAGGGCTATCATGATGACACGTGGCTAGGGTTGCCATCATGACAACCTTCCATTTATATATATTAAGATTAAGATATAGTTAATATAGTTTCAAAATAATTATAATTTTATAGTTGATATAGTTAAATGTTTAACTATAGTTACTAAAAGGACAATGATTAGATTTATGTGTAGTATGGAACATTATTATTGGTATTATCGTAGTTAGATGTACGATAGGTTGTATTTAGGAAGACGGACACTTAAATCCAATTTTATAGAAGGAGTTAATGAATTTATCATGTGGGCGTTTGCTCAAGAATGTTGTCGAAGCGAATGAGGAGTTAGGTGTCATTTTCTTTAATGTGGATGTAGACCTACAATTAGTGACCCAAAGGAAATGGTCGGTCATTTGCATAGCAGGGGTTTCATGGAAGGGTTTAGATGTTTAATGGTGAAAAACTGCCGAGTAACGTACCAAAGACTAGCAATACGCATGCTTCAAGTAGCCGACCACCTATGGAATATGAGAAAAAATTTAATCTGATCGGTAACATGGTTGAGGATGCTTTTAATTTGAACGTTACCTATGATCAACCTGAAGATTTTGATGGGGAAGAGTTGTTGAATGAGAAAGCGCAAAGATTTTATCTGCTTGCTGAAAGAAAAGGACCATCATTAAGGGTAAAGAACAATCATCTTGTCGACAACAACAGCATAAAAAACCTAGATGAAAGACTTACTACACACAAAAAAATCTTGTTAACTTCATAAAGATTATATCTAATAGGCGATTTATCTCTAAAACTAAAACATAGAATGTGAAAGAAGTCCTTAGTTATGAGTTCAAGGTCAGTTCTATACAAGAAGAGATATTTACAATTGAATGAAATAATACTTCTGAATTGACCCTTGCATTTTCAAATTATTACACACAAAAAGAACAAATCATTGCACATTTATAGAATTATTCTAATACAATGAAATTCATATAATTATTTTTTATTACATAATTAAATATATCATTTTATATTTATAAATATATATAAATATAACACAATCAAATAAATTTACTCGTGCAGATGTATTTTACAAGTTTAGTTGCTAAAATGATAAATAAGAAAAATGAATTAAAAAAAAAAAAAGAAGTTTAAAGTGGAAGTTTCTCCCTCTGTACAAGAGTTGCACCATTAAGGGGACCAAAAAGAAAGGACACTGATAAAAGGAAACAAAGCAGCCTCTGCCACAACAACTATGAAGCAAATGCATTATATAATTGATATTTATTCACACAAAAATACAATTTATATAATGATTGTCAATTATTAAAGTTATATTTTTTATTCTTCTACAAATCAAAAGAAAAATATTATAAGTTGCTCATTGTAAATAATTATTTTCATTTTAAAATATAACGAGTGATTATCACTCATATTTAATTTTAAATTTATCTGTTTTTATTCTATCTCATCTTTTTCTTTTATAAATTCAAAATTGATAATTTGTATAAATTATAAATATAAATATAAATTTTAAATATTTTAAATAAATTAAATCCACACGGGTTATAGTTTATGTATAAATAATGGATGAAAGCACTAAGTGGGTACAAGAGTTGCTTGTCCCTTTAAAGTAACCATAGGACCACAAAAAAAGAACTGATAAAAGGAAATAAAAGAGCCCCTGCCACAACCACTATGAAACACAGCATGCATTTATAAAGTGACCTTAAAAATTAGGCTACATTTTTTAAGGGTTATTTTAGAAAATTTCTTAACCAACCTCCTAATTTTTTGGTCACCTCCGGCGAATTTACAAAAATATCCCTTGTTTCGGAAGTTCATTTCCAAAAACGTACTTTTATTGAAAAAAAATGTGTTTTCGAAAATGAATCTCCAAAAAGGTGAATATTTTAATAAAAAATATTGATTTCGGAGATGCATCTCCGAAATAAGGTTAATTTTCAGAAAATTGGTGAATTCGGAAGTTCATCTCCGAATTCACCCCCCTTGGAGGAATTCGGAAATGCACCTCTGAAATAAGGTCTGGACAGAAGAAAAATAACAAACAAGAACGATTCGCTTTATTTAATCGGATGAAGACGATGGAGGAGACGCTGCAACAGGTTAGAAACTCCTGATCCTTTAGAAATCCATACCACATTGTAACTTACCAACATAATAAACAACAACAAAAAACTTATGAGCAAACTATACTTACATCATAGTGGTGTAGATTCTTATCAGCCACTCGCAACTGAAAATGATTAGCACGAACTTGAATTTTCCTTCCCAATTGATCGTAACCAGGTCGGTTAGGGAACCTAACCGCCTTCTGAAACGAAGGAGCCGACTCTAGAGTAGCCTTCTGTTTAACTTTGGCAGTCAGACTCTCGATGGAAATCAGAGCCGAACTCAACGAAGCAATCGGCGCTGCAACAGATGGAACAAACGGCGCTGAAACAGATGGACGAACAACCAGAGCTGCAACAACAGATGGAGGAGGGGTAACCGGGGCCGGAGCATATGACGGAGGAGGTGGATGTCCGGAGGAAGAAGAACCGGAGGTACGTCCACCGCGAGAGCCACGGCCACCACCACCACGGCCTGATCCTACAGCATTGACGGATGATTGTTGAGAATGTGCAGGAGATGGTTGACTCCGGCGATTTTCGGGATAATTTCCTCCACCGCGGCGAGACATTGTGATGAAAGCAGTAACAAGAGATAGAAAACGTTAAAGCAAAGAAGAAGACTTAGGATCGAAAATGATTTGGGATATTTTGAAAGAAAAATGGGTGAGAAGCTTTTAAATAGGAAAGTGTTTAGAAGTTAACCGTCTGAGAGTGGTGGGGAGGAGAAAAATGGCACTTCGAAATTTCAAAAGGTTTTTTTATTCTTTTAATAAAAATACGTACTACGTACTGTAAGTAACAAAATGAAATTAGCGCGTGGCTGTGGAGCTCCCAATTTTTGTTACGTATTAGGACAAAGATCGTTTGAGTTCTTAATTAACGATAAGAATGACACCTGTAATGGTGAATAGAGGAAAAGAGTAAGGATCGAAAATGATTTTGGATGTGATTGGAAGAAAAATGGGTGAGAGAGCAGGCTTTTAAGTAGGAAAGTGTTACCACATTTCTTAGAAGGTAACCGTCTGAGAGTGGTGGGGGAGAAAGAAAAGGCACTTCGAAATTTCAAATCAGGTTGATTACAATTTTTGTCCAGTAATGATTTTCTTACCTGGTTGTAAAAAATAAATGAATTTTGATGCATTTCGGAAATGCATCTCCGAAAACACCAATTTTTTGGTGTTTTCGGAGATGCATTTCCGAAATCTAAAAAAATCTATAAAAAAATGTAAGTATCAGATATGCCTAAGAGGGGGGTGAATTAGGTACTTTATAACTTTTTCGGTTTTATGGTGTAAAGTGATTATTTTTCTGGTTTATGGTAATGTTACTAAAAAATGTAAAGTGCAGAAAAATAAATGACACAAGGATATATCCTGGTTCCCCTCACAAACCGAGAGTACTCCAGTCCCCTTACGCATTAAGAGATTTCAATATAGTTGGTATCTTGTACAAGCCTAACCAAACACCAAGAACAACCCTCTTGGACCAAGAACAATCCTCTTGGATTTTTCACTAAGACCACTTATGAGAACAATCCTCTCAAAGTGTCTAACTTGTTTCCAACAATCCTGGATAACAAGAATACAACAAGTATTTGATTTTGTATAAGAGTTTGAATAGTAGAACAATGTATCAATCACTTGATTGATCTTCCCTTCCAATGATAATAATTCACAATTCTTTAAAGTAATAGATTGCTCAAAATATTTTCTAGTTTGGATGATATGAAAGTGTGTAGAAAATATCTTGAAAAAGATTGAAGAATAACAATGTGAATTTCTGAAAATTTCTAAGAGTTTTTGATTGGAAGAGGTGAAGAATGAATTTGAAATTTTGAGTATATATAGATGTTCATAACACCTCTTGAAATATCATAAGTTTCTGTATTTTAATCATGAACCATTGCCAAGATTAAAGGAAAGGTTTTAATGAAAAGGTGTATGAGAAGGTGTAATGAAAAGATGCTGTTTTTCAAAAACGTTCAGCAAGCAATCGATTGCACCTTTGTGCAAATCGATTGCACAACTTCTAACAGTCAAAAAATTCAAAAAACCTTCAGTGCAAATCGATTTCTATATTGTGCAAATCGATTTACACAAGAAAAAATCGAAGCGCATGTAAAAACCTTCAGCAAGCAATCGATTTACAGTAAGTGTAAATCGATTTACACTTAGTGAAAATGCAGTTTTTGTTTAGGAAACTTGAGATCTAAGAAAGAGTATGCTATGCAATTTTGTGGTTTTTTTTTGAGCATCTAAGACTTTAAGTAATTGGTAATTATGGTTATACCTATTCCAAAGAATCCATAGCTTGAATCAAAGTCTTTACACATGATGCTTTATCTTTAATATCATCTTTTCCTTCTTGTCATGTATGATTTGTCTTCATCAAAACAAAAGATCTTTCATTGAGAATCTTGATTTCACATTCTCCCCCTTTTTGATGATGACAAATAATCTTTAATAATGCATTGTTATTTCCGGAAAGCTTCTCCTTTAAGATGTATAACTCCCCCTCAATATGTGAATCTAGGAGTATTTTGTCTTGAATGATTTTGTGATGAACATTTTTAATTTTGTACCTTAAATAAAAAAAATCAAAGAAATACAAGCATATAGGTGTAACTTCCTTCTCCCCCTTTGACATTATCAAAAAGAAGGGAAAGATGGAAAAAATACATGAAATCATAAGAGATACAAAGAAATAAACATTCATTCATGAAAGAAAATAAGCATAACATGGATAAGTCATAATACTAAGAGTGCAAAATAAAATAGCTATGGTACTAAGTACCTTACAAGAACATAACATAAAAGACCATAATTTTAAAAGACATAACATAAAAGACCATAAGACATAACATAAAAGACCATAAGACATAACATAAAAGCTTTAAGGTTGGTCCATGTTGTTGTTGTTGAAATCAAAGGGGCCTTGGTTGAAGAAATCTTGTTGAATAGGTGGTTCGGTATATCGTGGAGGAGGTGCAGCCGGGTTGGTCGGATCATAAGGAGGGATATAAAGATGTGAATAGAGATAAGAAAATTGTTGGTTCACATCATGGCGAAACTCATTAATCCGATTTGTGGTAGATTCATTGATTGAGTTCCATTGGTTGTTGATGGAGGTGTTAAGGTTTGCAAATTGTGAAGTCATGAAATCATAGAGTTCTTGGTTGCTTGGACCGTTTGAATCATGTGAGGGACGAGCATCTTCTTCACCACCTTCAACCTCTTGCTCATTTCCTTCATTCTCTACGACATCTTCACCAATGTAAGTGATAGTTTTTGTGGCCGGATTATATAAAACACCCATTCGCGCATCAACATTCTTAATAGTAATTTTATTACTATTTGAATCCATAAGACAAACTTCATAGCCATCAAAATCTATCTCAAAGAATTCCAAGATCCGAGTGATAAACCAAGCATATGGTAAGAATTTAGACTTATGATTGAATTTCAACATATGAACCATAATGAAACGAGCCCAATTAACCTCAATGTTGTTCTTCCTTGCATACAAGAGTTGCATTTCAAGCTCCGTAACAGTGCAATGATTTCCAGCCCTAGGAAACATGATATAGACCATAAAGTAGTGAAACAACCTATCGTCTATATAGAAAATTCCAGCAGACCATGAACCTCTTGATGGTTCAACACCACCTAGTCCTTTAACTCTCTTAGCATGAAATTCTTGTTCAGTCATCCTCCCTATACTATAGTAGAAATTTCTTTTATTAAAATCAGCCCATGCTTCATCCTCTAGGTCATAGAGAGAGCTACCACTACTAGGGATATTCAAAATACGACCAAGTAATTTGAAGGTTAAACAAATTCTTTTTCCAGCAACATAAGAAATAAATTTTCCTTTATCTATATGCATATTACAAAAGAACATTCTTACTAATTCCGAATAGTATGGTCCAAATGAAGATATGACCGGTTCCAAACCATAAGAAGCCAAAGTATTTTGAAAAGTAAAGCATTCTTGAGGAAAGGTAGAAAGAATACCATATTTTGGAGTTTGAACATTCTTGCTTGTAAAGAACTTTGTATACCTTTCCTCTTGTTCAATGGTGAGATATTGAAGTAAAGGATTCACCATGGATGATGAAGAAGCTTTGCCATTGCCTTTGCTTTAGTCTGAAACTTTTCTCTTTTGTCTTGAAGCCATGGATGAGTGAATTTTAGTTTTAGGGTTGCTTTGAGAGAGAGAGAGTGAATTTTTGACAATATGTAGTGTTAGGTTTAAGAGAAATAATATTATATAATTGATTTGGTCAAGATAGATTTTAATGAGATAAGATTGGGAAGGGAGAGTGATGAGTGGGTATTAAAAATGGTCAAGGATAGGTGGAAGGGTTGGTGGAAGAGTGGGTTGAAAAGAATTAAAAATTTTGACCAACATTAAAGGCAACATAAAAGCAAAATAAAGGCAAAACGTAACAGGTGCAATCGATTTGCACAAAGGTGCAATCGATTTGCATAACATCAGAAAGTGCAAAAATTAAAAACAAACAGCAACCAATCGATTTGCACAAGGGTGCAATCGATTTGCATAGCACCAGAAAGCGTAAAAAATCAAAACAAACAGCAACCAATCGATTTGCACAAGCGTGCAATCGATTTGCATAGCATAAAAATTAGAACAGACCTTACTGTTTCAATATGCAATCGATTTGCATATATTTCCAATCGATTTGACCATAAAGAAAATACAAAAAAAACATAAATAAAGCATGTTTTTGACACACGTGAATGGTTAGAAATGTGTACCTTTGATTTATGGTAATGAAGAACATATTTAAACATCACCTTCATCTAAAATTCCAAGCTCTCGTCGAATTTTATAAAACGATTCTTTTGGAAGAGGCTTGGTGAAGATATGCAAGTTGATTATGAGTATCTACAAAAGTGACTTCAACATCTCCTTTAAGGACATGATCGCGAAGAAAATGATGTCGAATGTCTATGTGTTTAGTTCTTGAATGCATGACCGAATTCATTGTAATATTTATAGAACTTATATTGTCGCATCGAAGAGGAATGCATCCGAGATCAAGTCCGTAGTCACGAAGTTGTTGCTTAAGCCAAAGAATTTGTGCACAACAACTATCCGCTGCTATGTATTCCGCTTCGGCCGTGCTAAGAGCAACACATGCTTGTTTTTTACAAGCCCATGATACTAATGCATTTCCAAGAGTGTGACAAGTACCACTTGTGCTTTTACGATCAGTTTTACATCCTGCATAATCCGCGCCAGAATAACCAATTAAATTGAAAACACTACCTTTAGGATACCATAAGCCAACGTTGGTCGTTCCTTTGAGATACTTCATGATTCTTTTAACCGCCATAAGATGTGATTCCTTTGGATTTGCTTGAAAGCGAGCACAAAGACAAACACTAAACATTATGTCAGGACGGCTTGCCGTCAAATACAATAAAGAACCAATCATACCTCGATACTTGGTAATATCAATTGGAGTACCGGATTCATCTTGATCAACATATGTACCTGAGCCCATTGGAGTATTCATTGCTTTACAATTGTCCATATCAAACTTCTTCAATAGTTGTTTACAATATTTGGATTGATTTATAAAGATTCCACCTTTGAGTTGCTTAATTTGTAGTCCAAGAAAGTAGTTCATCTTTCCCATCATAGACATCTCGAATTCTCCTTGCATCATCAATGAGAATTCCTCACACATTTCTTTGTTAGTCGATCAAAAAATGATATCATCAACATAGACTTGAACCAATAAAGTATTACTCTTGATTTTCTTAATGAACAAAGTTTTATCAACCTTACCCTTTTCGAAACCCTTTTCACACAAAAAATTGCTAAGTCTATCATACCATGCTCTTGGTGCTTGCTTTAAGCCATAAAGAGCCTTTCTCAACTTAAAGACATGTGTAGGATTCTTGAAGTCTTCAAATCCCGGGGGTTGTTTGACATAGACTTCTTCATTGATGTAGCCATTCCAGAATGCGCTTTTGACGTCCATTTGATAAAGCTGAAAATTTAGTGAACATGCATAAGCAAGTAAAAGACGAATAGCTTCTAACCTTGCAACCGGAGCAAATGTTTCTTCAAAGTCGATTCCTTCTTCTTGATTGTAACCTTGGGCCACCAATCTTGCTTTGTTTCGAACAATTATACCATTCTCATCAAGTTTGTTCTTAAACACCCATCGAGTACCTATGATGTGTTTATTACTTGGTCTAGGAACAAGTTCCCAAACTTGATTTCTCTCGAATTGATTTAATTCTTCTTGCATTGCATTTATCCATTGATCGTCTCCTAAGGCTTCATCAACTTTGGAAGGTTCAATTTGAGAAACAAAAGCCATGTGTAAGCAAGCATCTTTGAGATTTAATCTTGTTGCAACTCCTTGACTAATATCACCAATAACTTTATCAATAGGATGATCTCTATGAGTTCTCCATTCTTTTGGTAGATCATTGGTGTTTTATTCTTGTTGTACAATTTCTTGTTGAACACTTTCTTGTTGAACTTCCGGTGCCTTCACAATTGTATCATTTGAAAGTTCTTTCGGTGCTTTCACAATTGTATCATTTGAAAATTCTTCCGGGGGTAAATCTAAAGGATCATCATCATCACAAACAACTATTTCCTCTTTGGAAGTGTTAGTCTCATCAAAAGATACATGCATGGATTCTTCAATAGTTAAAGTTCTTTTATTATAAATTCTATATGCTTTACTAGAAAGAGAATAACCAAGAAATATACCTTCGTCGGATTTCTCATCAAACTTACCAAGATTGTCTTTGTCATTGTTGAGAACAAAGCACTTGCATCCAAAAATGTGAAAGTGAGCAATGTTTGGCTTTCTTCCTTTGAAGAGTTCATATGGAGTCTTCTTTAAGATAGGTCTAATGATTACTCGATTTCCAACATAACATGGCGTACTAACCGCATCCGCCCAAAAATATTTAGGAAGATTTGCATCCCTAAGCATTGTTCTTGCAAGTTCCACTAGAAACCTATTTTTCCTTTCAACTACTCCATTTTGTTGTGGAGTTCTTGGTGCTGAAAAATTATGAGAGATACCATGTTCTTCACAAAATTCTTCAAATGATGCATTTTAAAACTCTCCACCATGATCACTTCTTATGGATACAATCTTTAATGATTTTTCATTTTGGATTTGTTTTGCATACTTCTTAAAGGCTCTAAAAGCATCACTTTAGTGCACAAGAAACAAAGTCCAAGAATATCTAGAATAATCATCAACAATAACTAAAGCGTATACATTACCTCCGAAGCTTCTTGTCCTTGATGGACCAAATAGATCCATATGCAATAATTGAAGTGGTCTTGTTGTAGGCATAACATTCTTTGGTTTGAAAGATGATTTGGTTTGCTTTCCCTTTTGACATGCATCACATAGTTTATCTTTGACAAACTTTATCTTAGGTAAGCCAATAACAAGATCATGTTTGGTTAACTTATTTAAATGATCCATATGAATATGGGCTGCTCTTTTATGCCATAACCATGATTCATTATTGTTTACCAAAAGACATTTTACTTTCAAAGATAAATCGTTTAAAGAAATCATAAAAATGTTATTAATTCTTGTACCTTTGAGTTTTACCTCATTGGTGACTTCATCAATGATCAAGCATTCTTCCTTAGTAAATTTGATCTTGAAGCCTTTGTCACAAAGTTGGCTAATGCTTAGAAGATTATGCTTTAGTCCTTCAACATAAAGAACATCTTCAATGGATGTGAAAGGTGGTGCACCAACTTTGCCTTTGCCAAGAATTATTCCCTTATTGTTGTCTCCATAAGTGACAAAACCCTTGGCCTTTAACCTTAGATATGAAAATTGGTTTAAGTCACCCGTCATATGCTTTGAACAACCACTATCTAGATACCATAGGTTTGAAGTGGTCTTCAAGCATGCCTACAAAACAAATTAAGTTTTGTTAGGTACCCAAATGGCTTTGGGTCCATCATAGTTAGTTCATTTCTTCACCCATACATAATGTCCACTAGGAACACTAAAGTTCCTTACATAACAAGCATTGGGTGTGTGACCAATAATACCATAATAAAAACAAGTAGGTTCAAAGTTACTTCTATATCTAGGAGGATAAGATTTCTTCTTAACGAAGTTCTTCCTTTTAGGATAATGTTGCATTACTTTAGGCTTGATCACTTTCTCTTGAATTGGTTGGTTACTAGCCTTGACAAAGATAGTATTGTTGGATGTTGGTTTATCAAATTTAGAGAAACCAAGTCCGCTCTTATCATTGGAGTATCTTTGTGTGCTAAGAACATTTTCCAATCCAATTTGCCCTTTTTCAATATCTTTCTAAAACACGTTTTAATTGGACAATTTGGAAGGAAAGTGATTCACAATTCTTGCATGCAACATTATCTTCTTGAACACAAATCATTTTTTCTTTGTCATCTTTATGTTCTACTTCACTTATCTTAACCTTCTCTTCTAAAGATAGTATGATTTTCTTTTGAGATGAGATAGTTTTATAGAGAATTTTGCATTCTTTTAATAATTCATCTATTGCACCTTGTGCACCATTATCAAAAAGAGAATCATCATAACTAACCTCGTCTTCTTCATCGTCAGAGTGGTGTGATGCCATTAGTGCTAGGTTTGCACTTTCGTCACTATCGGAGTACGATGAGGAACTTACTTCATTATCTTCCCATGCTATGTAGGCCTTTTTATTTTTGAACTCCTTTTTTCCTTTGAATCCATTCTTCTTCGAAAGCTTTGGACATTCCGGCTTTATGTGTCCTTGTTTCCCACATTCATAGCATGTAACTTCTTGTGATGAAGTGGATGCTTCTTTATCTTTATGCTTTGAGAATTTCTTTCTTTTGACATAGTTAGTATTATCAATATTATTTTTATTACCAAAAAATTTGCCTAACCTTTTTACAAGAAGCAAGAAGTTTTCATCTTCATCCGATGCATCTTTCATTTTGCTTTCTTTTGAATCTACCTTTAATGCAATGCTTTTGGATTTCTTCTCTAAGTTCTCATGCTTTTCCAATCTTCCAAGTTCCGTATCATATTCTTGAAGTTTTCCAAATAGTGTTGCGGAAGTAAATTTTGATAAATTCTTCTTTTCGGATATCGCCGTCACTTTTGGTTGCCACTCCCTTGTCAAAGATCTGAGCACTTTAAGATTAAGTTTTTCGGTAGTAAGAGTCTTACCAAGTGCCTTCAAGTGATTTGTCAAATGTACGAATCGTTTTTGCAAATCGAGAATAGTTTCTCCGGGCTTCATTCTAAACAGTTCGTACTCTTGGCTTAAAGTATCCAATCTTGATCTTTTAACTTCAGTGGTACCTTCATGAGTTTCTACAAGAGTATCCCAAATTTCCTTTGATGTTGTACATGCCGATACTCGGAAAAATTCATCCATACTAAGAGCACCTTGAAGAAGATTGATCGCCTTTTTGTCAGCAAGAACCCTTTTTCTATCATTATCATCCCATGACGCTTTAGGTCTCTCCGATCCAACACCATTAACGACCGTTATAGGGACATGAGGACCTTGTAGGACAGCCTCCCAAACTTCTTCTCCTTGTGCTTCTAGATGAGCCTTCATTCGGATTTTCTAAAAGTCAAAATATTCACCACAAAACAATGGAGGCTTGTTGTTAGAACCACCATCTTTGAAAACCGGATTTTGATTTGCGGAAGCCATTCTGAATCTTTAGGAACAAGTTACCTATAACTTGCTCTGATACCAAATGTAAGTATCAGATATGCCTAAGAGGGGGGGGGGGGGTGAATTAGGTACTTTATAACTTTTTCGGTTTTATGGTGTAAAGTGATTATTTTTCTGGTTTATGGTAATGTTACTAAAAGATGTAAAGTGCAGAAAAATAAATGACACAAGGATATATCCTGGTTCCCCTCACAAACCGAATGTACGCTAGTCCCCTTACGCATTAAGAGATTTCAATATAGTTGGTATCTTGTACAAGCCTAACCAAACACCAAGAACAACCCTCTTGGACCAAGAACAATCCTCTTGGATTTTTCACTAAGACCACTTATGAGAACAATCCTCTCAAAGTGTCTAACTTGTTTCCAACAATCCTGGATAACAAGAATACAACAAGTATTTGATTTTGTATAAGAGTTTGAATAGTAGAACAATGTATCAATCACTTGATTGATCTTCCCTTCCAATGATAATAATTCACAATTCTTTAAAGTAATAGATTGCTCAAAATATTTTCTAGTTTGGATGATATGAAAGTGTGTAGAAAATATCTTGAAAAAGATTGAAGAATAACAATGTGAATTTCTGAAAATTTCTAAGAGTTTTTGATTGGAAGAGGTGAAGAATGAATTTGAAATTTTGAGTATATATAGATGTTCATAACACCTCTTGAAATATCATAAGTTTCTGTATTTTAATCATGAACCATTGCCAAGATTAAAAGAAAGGTTTTAATGAAAAGGTGTATGAGAAGGTGTAATGAAAAGATGCTGTTTTTCAAAAACATTCAGCAAGCAATCGATTGCACCTTTGTGCAAATCGATTGCACAACTTCTAACAGTCAAAAAATTCAAAAAACCTTCAGTGCAAATCGATTGCTATATTGTGCAGATCGATTTACACAAGCAAAAACAGAAGCGCATGTAAAAACCTTCAGCAAGCAATCGATTTACAGTAAGTGTAAATCGATTTACACTTAGTGAAAATGCAATTTTTGTTTAGGAAACTTGAGATCTAAGAAAGAGTGTGCTATGCAATTTTGTGGTTTGATTTTTGAGCATCTAAGACTTTAAGTAATTGGTAATTATGGTTATACCTATTCCAAAGAATCCATAGCTTGAATCAAAGTCTTTACACATGATGCTTTATCTTGAATATCATCTTTTCCTTCTTGTCATGTATGATTTGTCTTCATCAAAACAAAAGATCTTTCATTGAGAATCTTGATTTCACAAAAAAAACTTCGGAGATGAATCTCCGAAGCAGGAGTAAGTTGGGAATTTCGCCAGGGGTGACCCCCATAGGAAGGTGGGTAAAGAAAAAATCTTATTTTATCTATCCACCCTAGTTTAGCACGGTGAAAAATAAAAATACTCTTTAATTTTGAAATACTCAAACGTATTGAGAAGTAAATATATTTGAATCGATAAATATATTTGAATCGAATTTAAAATACACATGTTTTAGCATTTCATAATTGCACCACCTCTATTTTGTTCAAAATTAGTTCGAAAATATATTTTCGAATATAACTCTTATACTCTATGGTTTTTTGAAACCACGTCGTTTACAAAGGTATATTACTACGCTGTTTTTTGTTTCAGATGTATCTTTAAATACAAAATAAATAATTTCTTACTACTAACAATAATACATTTTATGATAAAATTTTCCCCATACCCAATAGAAAATTGAGGCATAATTAAGCCTTCGGTGGAAGATTTATTTTAAGAAATATATATCAATTATTCTCTCAATTTATACATATAACCGAGAGGAAAGCTAACTAAAGGACACACTTCGAATCCTAACACATAAATTTTATATTCTTATTTCTTTTATAATGGCTTCATTCTATTTATTTTACTTTTTTATTTAAATATTAAGTTATCTATTCATACGATTATACTACTAATTCCAGGGGAAAGATTACTTAGTTTTGTCTATATAAGCATTCATTCATTCAGTTTTTTCCTAACCAAACTCATATATTGCCGCTCACAACTCGTAAACATCATTCTCTTAGATGGATTACAAGGTAGAAAAATATCTTAAGGTTTTTTTAATTAGTTAGAAAATCTTTCAAGGTTGTGTCTGTGTCTGTGTTGTTGTTGTTATTGTTGTTACATCCATGTATTGAAGAAATTAATTTTACTAATTTTGAATAAAATATTTTTCTGCTCTTGTAATCAATCTCACATAATGACATTTTTGTTGTTGATTTCACCACTTGCAATCCATTATTATATAATTAAATAATTTCTCAATGCTCTCATCCAAGGTTAAAATTCAGTGATTTAGTTCTTTCCCTGGCTGATAATAATGAGAAACCTATTCCTAATCATGTTGAGAAGATATTGAGACACAAAATTAAAATGGTGGATGGTAAGAAGCTATAAGTGACATTCCTTATAGGTCGCCATTTTTCGGGTCTGCAATAGAAGTAGTCTATTCTCCCGTGGGCTGAAAATCGAGGAAAAAAGTCCTTATATTATTTTATTTTTTTTGTTTTAAAAAAACACTATAACCTCGATGTTTGTAAACATCAAACGGGAAAAGTAACTCAGTTTTTTCTATAAACGAATTTTTATTGTCCATTTATAAAATATCAACGCTCAGTGATCCGCGTGAAACTCTCATGTCAGCCAACTAAAACTTGAACGTCACAACTATATATCTTGGATGTTACATTGTGAAAAACAAATATTAATAATCAAAGTATTTGAATTAAAAAAAATGAAACTTAAAAAAACCTGAAAACAATCTCTAACATGAGTTGTAAGAGTAAAAAAAATATATAATTTGAGATTAGTGTTCTTTACATAATCTTTTATCTTATAACTATTAGATTAGTTTAAGCATATGATAGAATTCAAAAATTAACTAGAGAAAGATCACAACTTCACAACATAGCAACTTCTATGAGTCATCACTTTTTTCTTTCCATTTTTTAAGCCGTGAGATACCATATCAAAATCAAAGAAAAACCAAGCAAAGCTTTTCAAGACTAAAGAACCATAAACATATTAAAAACCAACACACACAAAGCTTTTCAAGACTAAAGAACCTTAAACATAGTAAAAGCCAACACAAATCCTTAAATTAAACATAAAATGAAAAACGTACAACAACTGAAAATCAATAATGAGAAACATAAACATTGTACTCAACAATAGCATCAGTAGTTATGGGATCATAAGAATAAGTAGTAGCTAGAGCATAGCCTCTAGCAAATCTGAAAACTCCACACCCACCAACCACAGGCATCTCTCTAACAGTCTTTATACCAGAATTCCTCCCCAAGATAGTAATAGTACTTCCATTATACTTTCCTTCAATCAAAGCAAAATTCATAGCCATAAGAAAAGCATAATTATCCTGTGATGTAGAAGCATAGAAGCCTTGAGATTTTCCAACAAGCTTGGAACTCAGTTCGGGTCCTATAGTCAAAGGGTTGTCCATCATGTTGATTGAACCAAAAGCAAAGGTTGAGTTCAGTTTCTTTGGTGATGGAACAACCGTAATTGCAGTTGGATTTTTTCCACCAATTATGTCATGCCAGTAGAATCTGAAATGGCTTAGGTTTTCTTCTTTGTTTAGGCCTAACAATTTGCGGTCTATAGGACGAACAAAATCGAATGTGTCGTCATTGTGAGATGATGAAGTTGAAGAAGTGAGGGTGTTGATAAAGAGGAGAAGGAAGAAGAACAAAGTGAGGAAATGTTGGGATGACATTGTTGTGATGATAAGTGAGGAGACAAGGAAAATAATGAGGGTGTGAGTGAATTGAAGTGAAGGTGAGAAAGGTTTCTTAATAGAATAATAAGGCTGCCAATACACTTTTTCTTTGTTCACTTTTTCAATAATCAAACTTTTCAGTATATATCATATAAATTATAATATAAGTTAACCTTTTATAATAATCATTAATGTTATTAATTATAATAACTTTGCCTTTTAGCCTGTTAATTTATTTATTTTCACTGTCTTAATCAGTAATCACCTAGTTTCTTGTAACAAAAGTTATCCAATAACTAACAATTATTATTAATTAAAAGAAACAAACAATTAACTAACAATTATTATTAATTAAAAGAAACAATTAATTTTGTTAACTGCACTTTTTAATCATGTCATATCCTATACGTTGCAATTTTTCAGCTTTAGTGTTTGCAATTTTTATTAAGGGTCATGCTAACGAGTGCCCCAGGGGCACTGGTTAAGCATTCATAATAAAGAAAATATCTATATTCAATGCATTGAATATACACAATATTCTTTAAAAAAAAGTTAATTATCTATGTTTTCATGCATTAATTACATATATTTTAGGTAAAAAACTTACATTTTTACTTTATTAAATAATGTTCAACTTACCTTTTTAATCTCTTAACCAGTGCCCCTGGGGCACTCGTTAGCATTACCCTGGGTCATGCTAACGAGTGCCCCAGGGGCACTGGTTAAGCATTCATAATAAAGAAAATATCTATATTCAATGCATTGAATATACACAATATTCTTTAAAAAAAAGTTAATTATCTATGTTTTCATGCATTAATTACATATATTTTAGGTAAAAAACTTACATTTTTACTTTATTAAATAATGTTCAACTTACCTTTTTAATCTCTTAACCAGTGCCCCTGGGGCACTCGTTAGCATTACCCTTTTATTAATCCTTTATTTTTGTTGTGTAAGCAAGCATTCATATAATAAAGAAGAGTTAAGGATTCTCCAACTTTTATTAATCCAACTTTTATACACTATTAATTCTTTATTTACATTGCACCCTTTTTTAACATTAATGCACACATTGTCTTTTTCTCTTGCTCGTCTTTCTCTTTTACTCTAAGTTTCGTAGTTTTTTTAAGTCTCTTTATTAACTTTTTATTTTATTAAGTGTTCTCCCCAAATTATGAGTTCTATTTTGTGTTACGTCACTATTTACAGGTATCGAATGAACATATTATATTACTAATGAATCATGAGAAATATTAGTTTTAATTTAAGGAATTGTGAAATATTTAATGAACACATTACTAACCCGAGTTCTTGGGTTGATTTAGAAACGAGACTATTTAAAAAATAAAATAATTTACAAATATGTTGAAGAACAATTAAATAAAGATAAAGAATAATGGAGAAATGTTATTTATTAAAAATTACTACAGTTGTTAAAACTCTTGGAAAAGATTCAGTTAATAAACTTTTTTAATTTAAGTATATGAGTATTGATGTTGCTGTAGAATAATTGAAAGGTCTAGTTATATATTTCGAAAAATATAACATTGTTTTGAAACTACTCTCATTTTCTTGTAAAGAATTTGCTTTTGAAATGAATATAGAACTAAAATTTCGTGAAAAACAAACTATTCGTAGAAAGAAAGCTGGAACAGGGGCGGGGTGGCGCTGCTATTCCTATGCAATTAAAAGAAGCTCTTGGATTTAATTGGAAAACTAAAGTTCCACATAAAGTGTAAGTGTTAGGGTGGAAATTATTTCATGAGCGTATACCGACGCGGGATTTACTGCTAATGAGGGGCATTATTGTGGATTTGGTTAATTGCAGGTGCGTACTTTGCAATGATGTAATTGAGTCATGCAATCATATTTTCATACACTGTGCAGTTTGGAAGGTGATCTTTGGCTGGCTAGATTTGAAGCTGAATGATATTGAGATTCAAGTAGGAGATGTGTGTTGTAGCTTCTTTATAAAATTCCATAATGCCCTGTTACGTAAGGCTACTCGTCACCAAGAAGGTATGATTTGGTTGACAACGGCATGGTGCCTTTGGAATTCTCGTAACGGGATTATTTTCAAAAATGAAGTGGGAGATGTAGAAGAATTGATTTTCAAAATCAAGATGTATTCTTGGTGATGGCTCCAAATAGATTCTAATAGACTACATTATAATTTTTATGAATGGTGTAAATAGTAAATACCCGTTGGACTTTTTGTAATATTGGTGATCTAGGTTGAGATGGTGAATCAGTGATTTCTGTATATCGGGTTAGAGTACCCCTAGTACTCTGAAGTGAAATATATTTTGTTGCTTATAAAAAAAAATCAATGAAAATATTGATAATGAAGTTGTTAAATATACTGAAGAATTATTTAAAATTGATAATTTTTTATACAGAGTAGATAAAACAATTACTTCATTTAAAATTGATTTGAGCAATTTAAATTGTATAATGATATTTTTAGATTTTTTCTTAAGAAAATAAGGTCATTAGATAATGAAAACTTAAAAGAATATTATCTTAATCTTGAACATTTCTTTAAAACATAATGAAAACTTATTGATGGTTTGGATTTATTTCCAGAACTAAACATCTTAAAAGAAATTATACATGTAGAAAATGATTCATCAATTGACAAACTTAATTATGTAAAAAGAATTTATTTTTTTCTAAATGCATATATTGCTTATAGAATAATATTAACAATTCTCGTAAGTGTTGTTTCTGCGGAACGTAGTTTTTCAAAATTAAAATTAATAAAATTCTATCAAAGATCAACAATGTCTCAATAAAGATTAAATAAATTGACTTTATTATTGACTGGAAAAAAATTACAAAAAATTGATTATAATAATTTAATAAACAATTTTGCATCTTAAAAGGCCTAAAATTTTTTTTAACTATTTATATAAAAAAATGAATTTTATAAAAGCCCAATTCATAGAATTTGCTGTAGGCTTCGATATTGATTGAGACGGGCTTAATCTAGTCATAGGTTTGGAAAGTTTATTTTCTAGAGTTTCTTTTTCAGCATTTCATTATTCAGTCTATTTCTTCACCATGTGATTCTTGAGACTACTTTTTTTTTTTTTTTGGAATTTTAGAAACAATTGTTGAGATTCTTCCCCGATTTTTCAAGATAATTAATGAAAGTATTATATTTTTTAGAATTCAAGAGTACTCTATCTCTGATCTCTTATTTATATTTTTCAAGATAATTAATGATAGTATATGTGTTTTAGAATTCAAGAGTACTCTATCTCTGATCTTATTTATAAAAAATATTTACTTTTTAAATTTATTATTTAATAAATTTTTAAAAAAAATTTATAAAAAGGATCATAAAAAGATACTTATGAATTAGTCAGCATCTTCATATTAACGGGGAAGTTAAATCTAGAAACTTTTAGTAATTTTATTGAGTAAACTTTTTATTAATTGTCAATTTCATTAATATATAATATACCAAATTTTTTTTAGTGAACATTGACCTATTATACTAATCTAACATGGGATTTTAACATGGGATATAAAGTTGATTTAATAGTTACAAAAGTTAAAGAATAAGGGGATAATAACGTAGAAGATTTGATCCTTCTAACATTATTAATATAGTATTAATTAGGGGTGTTTAAAACCAAATCAATCCAATAGGAAACGTAAATTAAACTAAACCAAATCAAAACTGCAAAAATTTGCATTTGATTCGGATTTGTTTGGGTTATCTTTTAACAAAACTGCACGGTACGGTTAGGTTTGCGGTTTGTATTTTGTAAACGGAATCAAACCGCATTATGTTACAACCTAACGTTTACTTAACTCACATCTAACTCATACTTAAACCTATTGAATCTTAGTCTTATGATTACGAACAATTTTCCCGTCCTTACGAATATGATTTCAGTCCCGATCTTCTAAAATCTCTAATAAGATTATTGCATCTTCTTTGCCGCATACATCTTCCTTCTTCTTATCTAATCTTTATTCTTTTATATTCTTTCTTTTTCACCTTCTCATTTTTATCTAAATATTTTCTATTTCAGTTTCGTTTTTATCAGATATCTTTTTCTCTAATCTCTCAACTTTTTAGTTTTTTTCTTCATCTTCACTAATACTCGTCTCTTCTATTTTTTTGTTTAATTATAATAATTTTTATATTGTCTTATGCTATTATTTTATGTTTAGTATTTCACTTTTGTCTAATTTAATTTTTACATATTAAATGAAAAATTGTTGAGTTTTGTTGTTATTTGATGGTGTATGAATGTCTAAATACAAAGTTATTTTGTCATCTATATGTGTATGTATGGCTCAATAAAATATTTGTAAAAAACATAATCAACTGAACCGAATTAAATCGCATTTTCTTTTGCGGTTCGGATAATTTTTTTCGTCAAAACTGCCAAAACCGCACCACGAACACCTCTAGATAAACATTGAAAAAGAAAGTATAGGAAATACTCGTCCATAAAACAAAACAAAAATGAAACATATCTGAATTCAACCATTGTCTTGAGATCACAAATCCAAGTCAAAGAAAAGCCAAGCCAAGCCAAGCATAGCATTACAAACTATAGCCACACAAATCCTTAAATTCAGCAAATCCATATCCAACAACACTAAAGAACCTTAAACATAGTAAAAGCCAACATAAATCCTTAAATTAAGCATAAACTGAACGACAACAACTGAAAATCAATAATGAGAAACATAAATATTGTACTCAACAACAGCAATCCCATTTTTGCGATCAGATGAATAAGTAGTAAGTTGAGTATAGCCTCTAGCAAATCTGAAAAGTCCACTCCCACCAATTACTGGCATCTCTCTAACCTTATCATAAATAAGATTCCTGCCCAAAATAGTAATAGTACTTCCATTATACTTTCCTTCAATAAATGCTAAATTCATAGCCATAAGAAAACCATAATTATCCTGTGATGATGAAGCATACAAACCTTGACATTTTCCAACAAGTTTGGAACTTAATTCGGGTCCTAAAGTCAAAGGGTTGTCCATCATGTTTACTAAACCAAAATAATTAGGGTTGACAGTTGAGTTTAACTTTAATGGTGATGGAACAATTGTAACTGACACTACGCCAAATTTGGCTTTTAGCAGCACCCCTACGAAAGCGCTTTTAGGAAAAGCGCTGGCATAGGCTTCGCTAAAGACAAAATTAAAAAACACGCTAAAAAAGCGCTCTAATAGTGGGGGGGTATGAAAGCGCTTTTAAGAAGCGCTCTGGTAGGGGGGGGGGTTATGAGAGCGCTTTTCAAAAGCGCTCTGGTAGGGGGGGGGGGGTACGAAAGCGCTTTACAAAAGCGCTCTGGTAGGTGGGGGGAACGTGGGGGGAACGAAAGCGCTTTTCAAAAGCGCTCTGGTAGGGGTGTTTAATGAGAGCGCTTTTTGTCAAAAGCGCTGGTATAGCCCAGGCTATGAGAGCGCTTTCCAGAAGCGCTTTAGTAGCCTTATTACTAAAATTAAAACCAAAAACACGCTTCTACTGTTTCTCACTTTCTCTCTTTCTTTTTCTCTCTGCACGCGAACCAGAAACCCCACCCCTCACCGTCGTCGGTCCTCCGTCCACCACCATCGCGCGAACTTCTTCTCCTCCGTCCACCACCATCGTTTCGTCTCCGTCTCTTCTCCTCTGGTAGCAACTTGCTTTGCGCCACCCAGGTATCACACTTCTCATAGCTTTCATATCTGGAAGGCTTCATGTTTGTGAGTATTTGTGAATATCAGTTGTTGTTCTTTGTTGTTTTCTTTTCCTCTTAGATTCATTATGAGATTGTTGTGTTTAATAATATATTCTAAGAGAGAAAATTGCAAGATAGATATAAAACAAGTGTATGTGTTTCTCAATCTGTTAGATTACACTCAAAAACACAGCATTTTGTTAATTGAATTTCCTCTTAGATTCATGAAGCCTTGCAGCAGCTACAAGAGTTTTTTACTTGAGTATTTCTTGAATTAGAGGAAAATGTTAGGTTATTTCCATTGAGGGAACTATTTGATGAATACATATCTGGAAGTTTGAGATGGATAGTACATACATAGCTATATAGATTTTGGAATTTGATAAAATATATATTATATACTTTTATTTATATATAATAACTCTATGATATATATGTTGTGTGTGTATGAGATTGAGAGTGATGGTATATATTATACAATAAATTGGCTTGTTCAAGGATGCCAAGTACTGTAAAGTATGAGAATGACAGCACATAGAGAAATTAAATAATAAATAATATATAATAATAGTAATAATATATACCTTATGAGAGTTGAATTAATGAGGAAGAGAGAAGGTAAAGAATGAAACAAGAGTGAGTTAATGTATATAGACAATGATGATTCATAAGGTTTGCTTTTGAGCAAAAAGTTTTATAGCTTCGTGTTAGTAGTGGTGTATTTAATTAACTGCATCGTGTGTCTTGTGTTAGTAGTGTTAGTAGTGGTGTATTTAATTAACTGCATCATGAGCTATTCACCCATTCTTATTATAATCATACATTGAATTGAATTTCTTGTATAGGTCTGACTGGATTGATAACTTTGGATCTCTTTGGAGCTCGTATCATTGACTCTGGTACTACATATTTAGGAGTATGTACACACATCAAACTATTGTTGATTTCCTTTGTTCAATCGATTTTGTCTTGGTGGTTACTAACTTTGTGAATTTGCTATAGGGGTAACTTGTGTATAGTGAAAGTTTGATCGTTTCCCAGCCTAGTTCGACGTTTGGCGTTTTCTTGAGTTCGGTAACATCCGAGGTAAATTTCTTTCTCAAATTACTGGTATTATGATGAATTTGTCTGAAATTGTGTGATTATATATGTTACGTTTTATTGCTTCGGATTCATTCCGTTTATACTTTGCGTTTTGACAGAAACACATTAGTTTTATGTGTTTAGAGAGTTAATATAGGAGGTACTTACTAACTTTGTGAATTGAATTCGCCATAGGGGTTACTTGTGAAGAGTGGAAGTTTGACCGTTGTTGTTTAGCTTAATTAAGACATGGATAAGACATGGATGAATTCAAACCGATTGTCGAAAGAGTACGAGAAAGGGGTATGGGAATTTGTTGAGTTTGCGGTTGCGAACTCCAAAGACCCGCTTCGAATGCCGTGTCCTTGCTTGGGTTGCTGTTATGCCGGGGGTAAGGTTAACGGGAATCAGTTGGGATCTCATTTACTACGGTTTGGAATTGATAGAAGTTATACATGTTGGACAATGCATGGTGAGAAAAGTACCGGGAATGCTGGGTCGAGGTGTAATAGGAAGTATGCTTCAAACGACGATTGCACAGACACATACGATTGTGATCGTGTCGAAGAGATTGCAGAAGCGCTGGAAGAAGATCTAGCGGATTGTCCCAAAATGTTTGAGAGGTTGGTAAGCGATGCAGAGAAACCGTTGTATGATGGTTGTTCAAAATTCACAAGATTGTCTGCGGTGTTAAAGTTGTACAACTTAAAGGCGGACAATGGATGGTCGGATAAAAGTTTCACAGAGTTATTAGCCCTTATGAAAGATATGCTACCAGAGGATAATGTTCTTCCCAATCGAACGTATGAAGCCAAAAAGATGTTGTCTTCTATTGGAATGAGCTATGATAAGATACACGCATGTCCAAACGATTGCGTTTTGTTTCGAAACGAGTATGCAGCGTTGAATGAGTGTCCTAAATGTGGTGCCCCTCGATATAAGAAAAAGTTGTCTCCTGCTAAAGTCTTATGGTATTTTCCTATAATTCCGAGATTTAGACGCATGTATCGTAGTGAGACCGATTCAAGACACTTGACTTGGCATGCAGATGAAAGAATTATTGATGGAAAGTTGCGACATCCGGCAGACTCACCACAATGGAGTAAAGTTGATACTGAATATCCTGAATTTGGAAAAGAAGCAAGAAACCTTCGGTTGTCATTGTCTACTGATGGAATGAACCCGCATGGTATTCAAAGTATCTCGCATAGCACATGGCCTGTGATTCTTATGATTTATAACTTACCTCCGTGGCTATGTATGAAGCGTAAGTACATGATGTTATCTATGCTAATTTCTGGGCCTAAACAACCAGGGAATGACATAGACGTATACTTGGCACCCTTAATCGAAGATTTAAAGTTTTTGTGGGAGAGAGGTGTGGAGGTTTACGATGGGTATAGGAAAGAAAGTTTCAACTTGAGGGCGATGTTGTTTGGAACAATTAATGATTTTCCAGCATACGGAAATCTATCCGGGTACAGCAACAAGGGTCAAAAGGCGTGTCCTGTTTGTGAAGATGAAACCGATACGACACGATTGGCGCTTTGTCAGAAGAATGTCTTTCTCGGCCATCGTAGATTCTTAAATTCTAATCATCACTACCGTGGGTGGAGAAAAGCATTCAATGGAGAGGCCGAACATCGTACAGCCCCGCCTTTTTTGTCAGGTGATCAAATTTTTGAAAAGGTGAAAGATGTGAGCACTCAGTTTGGCAAGCCTTTTGCACATTCAATTGTCAAGGGTGGGTGGAAGAAGAAGTCAATTTTCTTTGAACTTCCATATTGGAAGTCGTTGTACGTAAGACATTTCCTGGATGTTATGCATATTGAAAAAAATGTATTTGACAGCGTTATAGGTACGCTACTCAATATACAAGGAAAGTCTAAGGATGGCGTTAACATAAGGAATGACATGGTAAACATGGGGATGAGAACTGAATTGGGGCCCGTGACGAAAGGAAGACGAACATATCTGCCACCTGCTGTTTACACTCTATCTAGAAAGGAGAAGAAAACATTGTGTAAGTTCCTCAGTGAAGTAAAAGTTCCAGAAGGCTACTCTTCAGATATTAGAAGACTTGTGTCCATGAAAGACCTCAAGTTAAAGAGTTTGAAGACGCATGATTGCCATGTTATAATGGAACATTTTTTACCAATAGGTATACGTTCTATTCTGCCAGAAAAAGTAAGAAGCGCAATAACTAAGCTGTGTTTCTTCTTCAGGTCTATTTGCAGTAAGGTGGTCGATCCCGCGATCTTACCAACATTGCAAAATGAGATAGTTGTTACTTTATGTGATCTTGAAATGTATTTTCCTCCCTCGTTTTTTGACATAATGGTTCATCTAGTCGTTCATCTTGTGAAAGAGACACAACTGTGCGGACCAGCTTATATGAGATGGATGTACCCTGCTGAACGTTATATGAAAATATTAAAAGGGTACGTGAAAAACAGAAGTCGACCGGAGGGTTGTATTGCCGAGCGATACGTTGCTGAAGAAGCGGTTGAGTTTTGTACTGAATATCTGTCAAATGTTCAATCAATTGGACTCCCCAAATCTCATATTGTCGAAAAAAAAGAAGGAAAAAGGCTAATTGGAAATAAAGTTGTGACAGTATCAATGGTCGAACGGGATCAAGTGCACTTGTATGTTCTGCACAATGAGATTGAGGTTGAGCCGTTTGTTGAAATGCACAAAGTTGTTCTCCGAGATTTAAATCCAAATAGAAATGAGAACTAGATAGTACGAGAGCACAATCGAAGTTTCATATCGTGGTTTAGAGATCATATTTATTCAAAGTATCGTTCAGATCCTGCTTCAGTAACAGAAAGGTTGAGATGTTTAGCCTATGGTCCATCTGTAATTGTACTTTCTTATAGCGCATACGCAATTAATGGATACACATTTTATACCAAAGAACAGGATGATAAAAGTACTATGCAAAATAGTGGTGTTACCTTGGTAGCTGAAGCTATGCACATATCAAGTGCGAATGACTTAAATCCGAAATTTGCAAATTTGTCATATTTTGGGGTTATCGAGCGCATTTTGGTGTTTGATTACGCGAAGTTTCAGATTCCTGTATTTGGTTGCAAGTGGGTTGAAAATAATAGTGGCGTACGAATGGATAAGTCAGGATTTTTGCAAGTGGATCTCAATAGGGTAGGGTACAAAGATGAGCCTTTCATTCTAGCCTCTCAAGCTAAACAAGTGTTCTATGTCAATGATCCGACAAGTACGAAATGGTCTATAGTGCTTTTATCTAACAAAATAGTTGATGAAAAAATTGAAGATCAAGGTGATATTGGTGTTGGCATTGAATCTTGTACAAGAAACGATCAAAATGAGAATGAATCTTGTATTAGAAATGATCATAATGAGGGTATTTGGATCAATCCAACCGTCCGCATTGTTAAGAGACGCGTAGTACACAAACCTACCAAGAAAAGAAAGAGACGTTAGTGATAAAGGTAATAGTATACATAGTCCGACTAATTTGTTTTATTCAATTTGGTGCATATTCTCGTTTTGTACATAACTTTTGAACCATGTATCCGCTTGTTGACTTCTTTACATGTAACTATACTATTTTGACGATTCCGGAGCTGCTCATGCACTTATCTTTACATTTCGGGACTATTTTTTTATCGGTTTTGCTTCTGCCCGTAATCAAAAGTCGGGCTTAGGGTCTGAATTTCGGAAAACCGACTTTGTTTTTGAGTCCGTGGCGACGTTTTACCATAGCCATGTAAATTTCGTTCAATTCCGATAACTTTCTTTTTTTACGCTTATTTTGATTTGTACCGATTTCGTTTCCGATTTACTTGTACATGCATGGTTTGACTTCCATTTGACTTGTATAGATTGTTAGCTTATTAATAGTGTACTAATGTGCTTTAGTTTGTTTGATACAGGTTCAATGGCTTCAGATAGAGATGCTCCACCTGAAAACCCACCTGAAAACTTACAAGAAAACTCACAAGAAAGAGTTGCTTCGGATACAAATGCTCCACCTGATACTGAAGCAAAAGAGGTTGCACGAGGCATCACTATTATGAGGGATATCATACGACATAGAGACCAAGGATTAGTATACCGATTGGAATGGAATTCTGATAAACAACCAATTGGTCCTAATTCTGCAAAGTTGACAAGTTATATTGGTACACTTGTCCGTATGCATATTCCAGTCTCCATAGCTACCTGGAAATCAAAGACGAAAAATTTAGAATTGGAGGAGAAAAAACAAGCGATTTGGGAAGAGCTTCAGGTATATATCATATATGGTTAATTGTTGTTATTATCTTGACGATAAATTGTTTAAATTATTTATACTAACACACTATGCGTACTCTTTTTGCAGAGGACTTTTGAGATACCAGATGAACGTAAAAGCTACATACTTAGTTTGGCCGGCAAGAGATATAGAGGGTGGAAAAGTTTTTTGACAAACACCTATCTTAAGGATAAAGATGGAAAATTTCTTGAAGTTGCACCGGGACGGCCAACAAAGTATGCGACCTTCATTGATGAAGCAGATTGGGCTGAGTTTGTAAAGCAAAGAGATGAAGCTTTTCAGAAAAAGAGTGCCACGAATAGGGAGAGAGCATCCAAACCCGCGTATCCATACAAAAAAGGGCGTTTGGGATATGCACGCTTAGAGGATAAAATTGTAAGTAAATAGAAATTCGATTTAATTAATTGTCTACATGTGCATGTTTTAATTGACGATTTTATCGTTTGTGTCAATGCATAGTTGGAGGAGACTAAAAGTGAGGAAGCTTCACTTCCTGTACATGTGTTGTGGAAGGAAGCTCGTGTGGGCAAGAATCACGCTGTCGATCCCGATGTTCAGAGAGTTTATACTGAATGTGTAAGTATAATACTGTGTCTTTAATTAAATCAAATGTTTTTTAATATATAAATGACTTTTTATCTCCACTAATAATTATTTAAATGTAAATGAATTACAGGAGACCTTGTCGCAATCGGCATCCACCGGTGAGGAGAGCGTACTTAGTAGAGTACTAGATGCTCCCGAGTATCCCGGTCGGGTGAGGGGTAAGGGTCATGGTGTGACTCCAACCTCTTTTTATAAGAGTTCTAGGAGAAGATCAAATCTTACCAATGAAGAAGTGTTGCAAAAGTTGCAGGAATTGCAAGCACAGGTCTCTGAATTGCAAAGAGATAAAGATATGTATATGAGAGAAAAGTGCAACACTTCATCGGTGAGAGAAACTAGTGATAAGGCTAGTATCAACTATCAAAAGAAATTTCCCGAGGTAATTATAAGTTTTTTTCCTTACAAACTGTTCTATTTTATTAATGATAATGACTTTATATTTACTTTTGGTTTAGGGCATTTCATCTTGCCAACTATACTTATCGGAACCGAATTATCGACTAGTTGGCAAGGGAAAAGTGCACAACACTTCGGGAGATTTACTTCACCACAGACCGCTCCCGGATGGACACCTGAAAGTATCGGTGGATGTTGTATTAGATCGTGATGCGATTCTACCGGTACCTGACATGGTCTCAGAGACGACATTGCTGCGAGATGCAATAGGATCGTTTGTTGCATGGCCCTCGGAGCTCATTACCATTAGTGATGAGGTAAATTGAAAACGATTATGAATCATTTAGTTTTCGAATGTCAATTCTAAACCGTTTATTAATTATGTTTTACATTTTATTTTTAGACTGCTCCTATAAAACCCGCAATTAAGGGTAAAGGGATTTTACAGGAGGAGGAGTCTGTTGCATCGCTAAAAGAGGTACATTTAAAGTGTTAATATATAATCTGAATCAAAATATGCATGATTTTATATTTTACCTAACTTATATGATTTTTAGGCATCCGCTCGGGAGTCACAACAAGTGACGCAGCAGGTTCGTAGCGTACCACCCAGTGGTCCTCCGAAGCAAGCGGCAAGAAAAGGCGGTGCTTTTGTGCCTCGATACCGGGCGACACTCGCAACAATGGTTGATATGTCCGATATGAAGGATGGTGCTTTACGGGAAATCGATATGGATGAAAGTGTCTTCGGTATTGAGTTCAAGTCACATATTACAATTGACGACTTGCAAGAGATTTTTGACCAGGATCAACTAGGCGTCAGTAATATGCAATCATACATCCGGTAATATTCACTCATCCGATATATTATTTAATTAGTCCCACAATATAATTTATTTACACTTTTCAATAAAAAGAATCTAATGTTTATTATGTTTTTATTTAAGGTTGTTGTATGACAGAGTGTTGCGCGGGACTGCATTGTCTAACAGATTCCGGTTCGTGTCTTCCGCCCATTGCAGCGGAATGGAAATTGTTTCGGATCCGGAATCTGTTAGACAGCGCTTAGTCGATAGATTCATGTCCACCGGCAATACAGAATGTCTGCATCTTTGGGCGTATAATACCCGACCAGTAGGGTTAGTTTCTCATTCTTTATTCATCTAATCTCTGTTTCTTTAGTGTATAGCAATATTTTCATATAACCTATTGTTTTAATTTATAGAGCACACTGGTTGCTGCTTGCTATCAACCCGATAAGGGAAGTCGTGTATTATCTGAATTCGGTAAAGGGTGAATGGACCAATTATCCGGCCATGAAGGAAATCGTTGATTTGTAAGTGGGATCGTTCTAAATATATATTCGTGTATATTTATATATTTACTTATTTGTGGGATTGATCTAAACATATGCTTTTATATATTTGTTAATTAGATCAATACAAGTATTCCGTAGTCAACGGGACGCACAGGTATCCCGGACTAAATCAAACAACATCACCTGGATCGAAGTGCAGGTACATTACTTTTCACAAATTTGCTTATAATATTTATGCTACTTGGTAAAACAAGACAACTTATATAGAATCTTATTTGTTTTTCTATGTAGTGTCCGATACAGCGTAACAGTTCAGACTGCGGATACTTTGTATTGAGGTTTATGAAAGAAATCATTCAGGCGAATCAATTAGAGATTCCTCCCACGGTATAAAGTTATAACTTAAGATAATTTCATATAATTTATTACATTTACCTAAATATATTATTCATATTATGTTTTTGTTTTATAGTACCTTGACGAATTCCGTGCTGCTGGGTACTCGAAGCTAAAGTTAGAAGAAATCAAAGAGGAATTGTGTCAATTTTATATTAAGCAATTTTTCATGCAGATTTGAACTATAATATTGTTGATTTTGTAATGATGTATATATATAATTTTGTAATGATGTATATATATAATTTTGGATATTATAATGGTATATATTAGTATATATATTGTCTTACTGATGGCTGAAATAATATAGTCGAAAATATATTACAGGTCGAAAATATATTACAGGTCGAAAATATTACAGGTCGAAAACATTACAGGTCGACTGGGAGGATTAAATTATAGGCTGCACATAAAAATACCTCATTTAGCAACTACAGCGCTTCTAAAAAGCGCTCTTAAAGGTCCACATACTAGAGCGCTTCTTAGTAAAAGCGCTGGCAAAGACCAGTAAAAAAGCAAAAAAAACTAAAAAATTACGCAGCATACAAAAGCGCTTTGGGAAAAGCGCTCTGGTAGGCCCCCCTATGAGAGCGCTTTGTCTGGAAAAAGCGCTCTCATAGGGGGGCCTACCAGAGCGCTTTTCCAAAAGCGCTTTTGTATGCTGCGTAATTTTTTAATTTTTTTTGCTTTTTTACTGGTCTTTGCCAGCGCTTTTACTAAGAAGCGCTCTTAAAGGGGGGTCTACCAGAGCGCTTTTTCCAGGAAAGCGCTCTTATAGGGGGTCCTACCAGAGCGCTTTTTCCAGGAAAGCGCTCTTAAAGGGGGGGTCTACCAGAGCGCTTTTAAAAGCGCTTTCGTAGCCTACGCCAGCGCTGGCTTTGGCAGCGCTTTAAAGCGCTGTTAAAGGCCAAAAAAAGCGCTGTGAAAGCCCTTCCGTGTTGTAGTGTGAAGTTGGGTTTTTTCCACTCAATATGTCATGCCAGTAGAATTTTAAATGACTTAGTTTTTCCTTCTTGTTTAAGTTTAACAAATCGCCATCTATTGGACGAACAAAATCAAAAGTGTCATCATTTTGTGATGATGATGTTGAAGAAGTGATGGTGTTGCAAGAGAGGAGAAAGAAGAAGAACAAAGTGAGAAAATAATGAGATGACATTGTTGTGATGATAAGTGAGGAGACAGGAAAATAATTAATGAGAAGGTGTGAATGAATTGAAGTGATGGTGAAGGGTTTCTTTATAGAACATCAAGGCAGTACACTATTTTGATTCACATTTTTCACATGTGATTGTTATATATTAATTCCATATTGTTAAGAACTTGTCGAATTTGTTCTCTCATCTTATTATACAACAATTATTTCTTTCATATATATATATATATATATATATATATATATATATATATATATATGTATATTTTATGTCAATGATTATTAATGTTTCAAAGAATTTTATGATGAATTCGGAGTCTATCCAAGATCTATCGGATCTCTTTCTATCATTTTTAATCATGCACTAAGTCCAGCAGTGCTAGGCATGACGGGGTGTCTTAAAAAGTCTCATTTTAAAAATAATATGATCTCAACATAGTGGGAGAAATTCTCACCATACAATCTAGTTTTGAAGGGTTAAGTTAATTAGATTCAACCACAATTCTAAGATGGTATCATAGCACATTTCAAGTTCAAATAGACGACATCCTATCAAATTTTCACTATCAGCTCATGCATCATTTATATACACGTACCAAGTCCAAAAGTGTTGAGCATGAAGGACTGTGTTAAGTGTTAAGAATCTCACATTGAATAATATATGGCTTTGACATATATTTATAAGTGAGGCAATCTCTACATTACAAGTCAGTTTTGTAGGGATGGGTTAGCACTGCTACGGAAAATACATATAACAGCAGTTGCGAAAGACAACAACTATTTTTAAGTAGGGTATGGTTGTAAATGAGTTATTTACAATTACGGTCTATTGTCCATGGTAGTAAATTGGATAGTGCGCTACATACAATTGTGGTTGTATTAAACAACTGTTGTTGTATGTCTTTTTATAAAATTAAAAAAATGTAGCAGTAGAACAATAACAGCAACAAGAACAACGAGAACAACAAAAACAAGAAGAAGAAGAAGAAGAAGAAGAAGAAGAAGAAGAAGAAGAAGAGCAACAAGAACAACAACAAGAACAACAACAATAACAACATCAAGAACAACAACAATAACAATAACAACAATAGTAAAAAATAAAAGAGCAACAGGAACAACAACAACAACTAACATTGCTAACTTAAATTTTGTCATACCCTAGTTTTGACCCTAGCATCCCACCTCGTTTACAAATTATCTTTTGCATCGTTTTAGAGTAAAAATTAACTGAAAATCACATTTCTTTGCATTTCATGCATTTTCAGCGTCTCAAACGTCTTTTTGAATTATTCAACTGTCTTCAGAATAAAATTTCGGTTCTACAGGTAGACTGATAAAAGCTATTCAACGTTGTGCTAAAATTAGAAAGAAAAGTATTTCGATTTTGATCTTTAATTGTCTATTTATGAATCCATTTTTAACGTAGATCATATTGGTGTGCTCGCTTTATTTATTTGGTGCAGTTTGCAGTCGCATTTTTTTTATCATCATTGTCTGTTTAACCTAAAATTTTAATATTCAATTTTGATCATTTGCAGTCTTTTTATTAATCTTTGTTGCGTGTAGTTTATTTTACTATGTTCATTTTCTTTTTTCCGATTAATTAGGTATCTGTTTTTTATCAGTTTTCGTTATTTCAGGTCCCGTTTTTTATTCAAAAAAATTAAAATAAAAATATTTTTTCTTGATTTTATTTATTCTTTTAATTTTTATTATTTGTATCATTTATACTAACCTTTTTTGTTAGTTATATTTTTCATTATAGAAGAAAAAGCATGGAAAAGTTGTACTTTTAACTTGTTGGACTAAGTTTACTTTAATCAAAAGCTAACAAAAATTGTAGCTTTATCCTCCATTCTTTCTCTCCTAAAACTCATCACAACATTTAATCTACACCCTTTATTTAAATTTATCAAAGGTCCACAATGCTCCAAAACCATTCACATGGAATCACCAACTTCCACATCCTTTTTCTTAATTCCTAAAACTATCCTTCTTAGATCCTATAAATAAAGTCTTTCTCATTCACAAATGAGATCATCAATCATTCACTAAACATAGCCGAAACACCTCATTTTTCTCTTGATTGTTTTCTTCCAAGTTATTTCATTCTTGTTAAATAAGTAGGCTCTTATGCTTGTTCTTTATTTAATTCTATTACATTTTTACTCTTGCTCTATTTATTTAGTACCTTAATCATCACCATTTTGTATGAAAACTTAATTGATTTTGAATCAAGAGTTGAAAAATGTTCTTGAACCTCCATCTCCAACTTCTTATTTTTCATTTTCTTTTTGTATCAATTAGACTTTCATAATTCATATTGTTCAATTAAGTATGGATTAAGGTTTGACGAACTTTCATCATTTCAAATTTACTTTAAGGTGATCATGAGATTACTTTGAGTACTTTGGGATAGTGATAAGCTAGTCCTAAGGTCTTAAGAAATGCTTGATTGATGTAATAATCTCATAAGCTTCCTTGACTTAGCTCTTGATCCACCCATGTTTGCACGTGTATTATATGCTAAGAGAATGAACTTCAAGTGTAATTTCTCAAAACATATAAGGATACATACATTAAAACGTTTCCTTGAAGCTACATTGGTCTCAAATATTAATCATTAACACTAACTTTATCTTGTACTAACTTTACTCTTAATGCAATTTATCTTTCCACACTTAATATTTATACACTTTAGTTTATGCTCTTTATTTTAAGCTCTTTACATTCCATAGTATATTGATCATTAACATTAACTTTATCTTGCACTAACTTTACTTTTAATGCAATTTATCTTTCCGCACTTTTTATTTCCACGCTTTACTTTATGCTCTTTATTTTAGGCTCTTTACATTCTATAGCAATTTATCTTTTTGTCATTTGTCTTTTACTCACTTGAGCTCTAATTTTTTTCTATTTCTTTTTGTCTTTTCATTTTCATTTTTTATTTACTTTATTTATTTATTTATCATTTCTGATTTCATTTAATACATTAAAAAGTTCAAAAATATTTTATTTATTTAATCAAGTCTTGATTTTATTTTATTTTATTTAGTGTATTAAATAAAAAACCAAAAATATGTTTCTTTCTTGCTTAAATCATTTAGGTTTTGTTGAAAGTTTGTGTGGCCTAATTTCTTGATAAACTCCTGATACCATGATGATCCTTTAGGGTTTCTCATTTGATATTTCCATATTTTTGTGATTAACCTTGTATGCTTAAGGTGATTATCATGAGTAATGTTTGTCTTGATCTTACCATATTTATATGTTTGATATGATCCTTTTGCTTGATGATTATCCATACTTGTTGTTCGATGTTCATATCTTGATTGTGTCCATGATACATATACCATGTCTCACCCATATCATTTCAGATGCTTACCATTGATGCATGCTTGAGATGTAAGTCATGCTTGCTCGATTCCTCATTATTGTTTGTGTCACCAATCCAAAGGAATGGGGTAGTATCGACTAAAATTATCAAGGTACTCACTTTTTTCCCTTTATTTACCCATGTTTTGTATTTGTAAAACTTAGTATTCAAAAATATTTTTGCCACTTTGGGTTTTTATTTTCCTTTTGAGGGAACTACAAATATTTTGAATTTCCTATTGCACTTAAAAGATATATAGACATAATATGCGATGTCTTATCGAGCACACTTTTAAAATTATTTTCTCACCATCCCACTCTATTTCACAAAACAAAAACAACAACAGTAACAAACATTTATATTTTCAAAGAGTTTCCTTTAGAGTATTACTAATGTGAGGGGGTGTTAATACCTTCCCCTTGCATAACCAAAATCGAACCTAAGATCTCTGTTTATTTTATTAGTTTGATTTTAAAAACTTCTTTGGGTTTTACTTTATTTTTTTCCCATTTCCTCTAGAAACAATAAAGCGCGGTGGCGGTCAATCCAATGGTCTCGGTCTCAATTTTTCACCGCTATAAATTCATACTTTCATTGTCTCATTCAAGTTGGAGAAGATATGACAGCGTTATGAAATGTGTTAATGAAAAAAATGATGTTTTTGAGTTTTGTTTATGGAAGAAATGATATTTTTGAGCTTGATTTAATGGAAAAGAGATTGTCGTGTAAATGAAAGATAACGTTTGGAGGTAGAAGATGAAGTTCATCTAAGTTGGATGTTCGGCTAAGTTCATCTAAACACTTTCGTTTACAACTTCTTGCCTAATCACTACCCAACGCTACTTCTGCTTAGAAGTCGACATCTAGAATTGAGAAATCACCAGTCCACTTCCAGTCAACGTAGTGTTAAAACAGTCACACATCCCGTGATCAAGGGAACCTAAGTAGAAAGATTACTTTTTCCAATACACAAAATACTTAGTTAAACACCCTAACTAAGAATAATAGTTGATCTTGCTTAAAAGTTTTGATCAAGAACAATACTCAACTCTCTTACTTAAAAGCTTTAAGAGTGAGAATACACGTCCACTTCAATGTATCAAAAGATACATGAGTGACATAAAAGAACAGAAAACACGAAGAGCTTGAAGAACTCCCAAAACACCAACCCTTTATTGCTTCCACGGTTTTCCTTACAAGAAAGCTTGAGAAACTAGGTTTTCCAAGTTCCTTTTTGTAGATTCTTGCAGAATGGGCTTAGACTTTAATCTTAATTCAATCTCTTCTTTTTTGAAAATAGTTGCAAGATCTTTTCACAAATTAGGAACAAATGAAATCAAATCAAATCTTAGCTTTTCAAAAGAAATCTCAAAGTTTATTTTTCTAAAAACAGACACTAATTTGTATTTGTCCTAATCATTCCTTGATTGCCTGCGCTTGTAATGATTATATGAATATTCCAGATTCTCATATTTTTCAATGTAATCTTTCAAGGTTTAAAAATTAGTCTGAACTGTCAGAATGTTCTGGTGTAGAATGTCATAACATCTGGCAGAACATTTGTCAAAACACATAATAGTATAACCTGGTATGACAACAGATGTTACAACATCTGGTTCAACATCAGCTAAGAACCATATTTTAGAAAAATTATGCCCATAAAAAACCATGGAACTAACAGGTTGCACGCGGAGCACTAATGGTAGTGTCTTGAGCGTTATACTTTCTAAATAGACGATAAAGATTCATTTAAGGACAATGAAGAACTCAATAAAAACACTTATATTTTCTCATGATCCTGAGTGACTTTTCACCATGATTGGAAGTTCTAACCATTGTGAAAAGTGGCTTAAAAATAAATAAACAACCTCACATTGAGCAGGATTTCAGAACATCTTGCAGAAATTCTTCAATCTCCAGTCTTCAGTCCAAAGTAGCACAATGAAGCAGCGTGACAAACTATCATGCTCCCCTTAAATAGTTGCAGCACGGAACCACAATAATTACTCTCCTTAGCAGTAGCACAGTCAAGATGTATGTCAATCAGCATGTTGTAACATGTGTTGTAACATTAGGTCAATCAAACATACAAACACTTTACTCCCCCTTTTTAGCCAAATTGACAAAAAAACACTACAACATTTTTGTCCTACAGAAACGAAAGATAATTGTTGCGAAATCTCAATAAACCGTTGCCATAGTCTATGAGAACGATTTTCTGGTCGTGCCAAACCAAGGCGTTTTTTTGGCCTTTCAGAACGATTTTTAAACAAACGGCAGTGCCGTTTGAAAACCGTTATTTTAAATATATTTAGAGAACGACTACCAAAATTTCCAACAGCAACGACCTCTTTTCGTTCTCGATTTAAAACCGTAGAGATTGATATATTTTGTGAAACACTTTGTTAGAGCTATCACAAAAGTTTGTAGTTGTTGTTGATTTCAAATTTGTTCTGATATGCTCATATTTACATGACTTCTTTAGCTGCTAAAACAACGGTTTCACAACTACAACAACAGTTACCCACCGTTGCAACAAATGAAATTTCTTCACTGTATATAACTAAATGTAAAATCAATTTATTTTACAATCCTTGTAAATAATCATTATTAAATTTAAATAAAAATAATTTTAATATAATAATATTTTGATAAAATTTTAATATGATCTCAAATTAAAAATAAATAAATAACAAAATAACATCATTCATCATTAACAATCAAAATAACATTGTCGATGTATATCCTAACATCAATCGTCAATTTTAATCAAAATAACATATTCAAAATGACCATCAACATTTAATAAATAAAAAAAAAACTTAAACATCTACACCTCTACATCTCGTTCATATAAGATCCATTTTTCCTCATCTGCATCAACGCTAAAAATTAGATCCATAACATCACCGATATCATTCTGCAATCATACAAAATACAAGAAAATGTTTGCAATGAACACGTAGATGACAATTTTTAAAATGTTGATAAGTTGGACTCAAACTATAAAATGCACTTGCCTCATTAAAAAATTTAAAATTTTAGAAAAACATAAATGGTTGAAAATGATAATAAAATGGTATGAAAGTCAACTTCCTTATGCTAAATAGATTTCATGAACTTGAAAAGTAAACAAATCCTCACATTTTCTTTTTGTAGAGCCTTCTAGACTTGTACAATATTGATTTCAAGTAGCATGGAATAAGAGCATAGTGTCAATCATTTGAAATACATATTACATCTTCTCCTGCAAAAAGACAAAATGCTTGTATACTTAAGTTGAAGTTTATTCTTAAGCGAATATATTAAAGATTAAGTAATTAATTGACTAGAGAGCCACACCATATATGGTACTGAGAAATATTTGCGGTTCTATAAGTTTAAAATCCTTTGTGTCTCAAGTGCAGCCTGAAAGTAGTTAAGCACATTGATAGTAAGCTTATATGTAGAGTCAATAATACAAAGAAGTTGAAAGTTTCAGCTATTTATTGAAAATAAGTACATGCAACAACCATTAAAGTCAAGAATGAAGCCCAATTCCAATATATAAATGCACTCAATAATCATAAATCAAAACTGTAAATACTATGTATTGTAAGTATGATTCAAGAGCAAATATTATTTATAGAAAAGGCCTATGACATGTTTATATGCAATTTTCAACTTATTTCTATAAATTCTTTAGGATGACTTATGAAAATAATTTATAATTATATGAAAAAAAATTGACTTTACTTTTATTAATATAGAGATAGATTACATATAAGCACCATTAAGTTGTTTATGTCCACAGATCTTACAACTAATACAAGTCATTTATCTCTATAATCAATTCTAGTTTTAGGACCATAGAGTTTTGATATGGTATTCACCCACACCTTTCAGGTTCTAATTGTCAATAAATAATAAATCAATATTCCATTGATTGATTAAAACTAAATCATAGAAATCAAACCCTTTCAAAGAAAAGTGGGTGACCCTAAAAACAGGATCAGCTCCTTTCTTGTAACAGTGAAAGAAACACACAATTTTAATTTTATGTCCAACTTTTTATCTACCAATAAAAACAACAAAATTTATAAATCATTAATAAGAGGTAATTATTTTCTACTACTTTCAAGATTTATACATAAACAAAAAAAAATTTACTTCAACCAGCATATTTTGTCTTGCATCCTATCATTATTAACCACATATTTTTCCGCTGGCTGTGAATTATATCTCGGTTCTTCAGAACACCGAGTGTTAATATTGGACGCGCCATCCAAATTTGAAAATAATCAAAATGCTGACGATGGAAATCGAATCCACGTGCGGTTAACTTTACCCCTTAGTGTTTTAATATTCGAGGTGATGAGATGTAGCTTTTCATGACGCCCTTCGTTACCTCGCTTCCATTGCCGATGTCAAACACATTTCGCGTTCGATGTTACATGTGTTTCTTGTAGTAGTATTAATAATTGATATTAGATACATCAAAAGTAAGTATTTGGAAATTGACCAGATTAAAATTTTACAACAAAACATCAGAGTAACTAATACTTCAAAGCAACAGAAAAATATTCCTTCGAATCCTCAGTGTCAAATTTGAAGCTACGAGTACAGTCTGAATACTTTCTTACCTTATAATATTATAACAATGCGGGTGAGAGATCAATGGATTCGCGATCTAAATAATTAAATCACTCTCTACCCTTATACTTAGTTAGCGCATATTTAATGGATTTGGATCATCTCCTATTATTTCCCCCCTGCCCTCTGTCCTGCACAAATATCTACCATTGATTCTTTTCCAATACATGTTTCATATTTTTATTTTATTCCTTTAAATTTTCCTGGCCATTGATTAGAAGCAGAATGAAAGGCATAATATATATGACAAGAGATGATACGTGCGCATATTTAATATTGCCCGATAAGTCTTCGATACAAGTCCTCTTTAAATCAGACGTAGAAATTGAACCCACGAGATTTTTAGTAAGTCAATATGTATTTATATAATTGATATCTATTCATAAAAAATTTAAATTTAAATAAGAATTATTATTTATGAAAATTCTATTTTTTTCAAACATGTTTCTTCAAATCAAAGTTAAAATATTATAAGTTGCTCATTGTAAACAATAATATTTAATTATAAATTATATATATATATATATATATATATATATATATATATATATATATATATATATATATATATATATATATATATATATATATATATATATATATATATATATATATATATATATATATATATTCTAGTTTATATATAAAATAATGGAAAGGAACATTGAATGGATACAAGAATTACTTGTTCCCTAAATAGTAAACAGAGGACCCAAAAAAAAAAGAAAAAAGAAACTGATAAAAGGAGCTCCTGTCACAACCACTATGAAACAGCCTGTATTTAAATGAATAATAAGTTGAACTAGTTATTTTAAACAATTTGATGAATTAAATTTAAAAATAAACTTGAACAAAATAAAAAAATTATAATAAAAAAGTAAATACTAGTTTTCTATCATCAAGTCACAAATTCACATCTTCACATAATCCCATCATTTGATAACTAACAAAAATATAAATCACAACAAAATCACGAACGTCACGCTATGAATCACATAGAAATATATGGGACAAGATATATGCAATATATATGCAAATGTATGAGACTCGATGAACCGAACATCACATAACATCATCATCATCATTTACTTCACAAAATATTCGTCACAAGGCACACGCCCATATCACAATTATCACCGATTATTAAAGGTAATACACTTCACACATAGTACAACAACGGAACAATTCCGACAACTCATCAAATCAACGGACGATACCATTAGCAAAAGAATCACAAAGATATTCACAACAATCACATTCACGGTCAAATTCACAAGATACCATAATTTACCGCTAAACTGAATAGTTAATCTAAGTTCAATTTATTCTAATACCACATCTCTATTCCTCACTTAAAATAAAATAGGCCTAATATTCTCCTTAACATAAAATAAATAAGTCAAATTACTACTTCTAATAATATTCCACTTTTATTCCATTAAAAAAATAATATCTGATTATTTAATATACCGGGTTAATACTCACTAACTCATATTTACGGTCTAATCTCAATTACTCAGAAAATTCCCAAAACGCTACATATTAGCTTATTAATATTTCTAATACTAAAAATATTAAAATTTTCGATTAAATGTCGATCCGCTATCCCGAACTAATACCGACTAAATCGCTTGAAAACGCAAAAATTCAATAAACATCACAAACGTTTAAATTAAGCGAATAAATAAATTTTCGGACGTTACAACTCTCCCCCACTAGAATATTTTCGTCCTCGAAAATAGAAATTTACCTGATTCAAATAACTCGGGATAGGAGTCTCGCATCTTGCTCTCCAGCTCCCAGGTTAGGCTCTCACCAGCAGCTCCCAACCAGACAACTTTCACCAATGGAATCTCTTTGCCTCTTAGAACCTTCACTTCGCGATCCTCAATCTACACCGACATCGTCTCCACTGTGAGATTATCACGCACTTGCACATCGTCCATCTGGATCACATGAGACGGATCTGAAACATACTTTCTGAGTTGTGACACATGAAACACATCGTGCAGGTTAGCAAGATTTGGCGGTAACGCCACACGATAAGCAACTTTCCCCACACGATCTGATATCTGATATGGACCGATAAAGCGAGGAGTGAGCTTCTTAGACTTCAGAGCTCGCCCAACACCAATCACAGGTGTGACTCTCAAAAACACATGATCACCAGCTTGGAATTCCAAATCTTTTCTTCTCTTGTCATGGTAACTTTTCTTCCTACTCTGAGAAGCTTTCATCTTATCTCGAATAAGTTTCACCTTCTCCGTAGACTCCCTAACCATCTCGGGTCCAAGTACCACACTCTCACCTGACTCGTGCCAACATAACGGAGTCCTAAACCTCCGACCATACAACGCCTCAAAAGGTGTTATCCCAATACTAGAATGGTAACTGTTATTGTAAGTGAATTCAATCAACAGAAGATAAGTATCCCACGAATCTCCCTGCTAAAGAACACATGCTCTCAATAAATCCTCCAATGATTGAATAGTCCTCTCGGTCTGACCATCTGTCTGTGAATGATACGCCGTACTCAACCTCAACTTAGATCCCAACGCCTCTTGCAAACTTCTCCAGAAATCGGAGGTAAACCTCGGATCTCTATCCGACACAATACACAAAGGTACACCATGCAACTTCATAATCGTCCTGACATATAACTCTGCTAACTTCGCAATCGGGAATGTGATGTTAATAGGTATAAAGTGTCCCGACTTTGTAAGCCTATCAACAATCACCCAAATCGAATCAAATCCTCTTAAGGTATTAGGTAATCCCGTTACAAAGTCCATCGAAATCCTATCCCATTTCCATTCTGGAACTTCTAACGGTTGCATCAATCCTGCAGGCTTCTGATGTTCGATCTTTGACTTCTGACAAGTCAAACAAGAATACACAAAATGTGCCACATCACGTTTCATACCAGGCCACCAAAACAAACCCTTCAAGTCTTGATAAATCTTTGTAGCTCCTGGATGAATACTCAATTTGCTTCTATGACTCTCTTCAAGAATCGCTTTCTTAATATCTTCATCATCAGGAATGCAAATACGATCTCGGAATCTCAACACACCACGTGCATCTAACTTGAAATCACCATTCTCAAGTCGATCGATTCCTACCGTCAAATCCACCAACTTCACATCGAGCTTCTGAGCCTCTCTGATATTGTCAAGAAAGTCATTGTTAATCTTTAACATTCCCAACATAACACTATGCGGTGTCACTTCGCATACCAAACTCAAGTCTCGGAACTACTCAATCAACTCCAACTCTTTAACCATCATGGTCGACATATGCAAAGTCTTTCGGCTCAAAGCATCGGCCACTACATTTGCTTTTCCAGGATGATAGTTCAAACCAAAATCATAATCCTTCAACAATTCAAGCCACCTTCGTTGCCTCATATTCAACTCTTTCTGATCAAAAAGGTACTTCAAACTCTTATGGTCGCTAAAGACTTCAAATCTAGAACCATAAAGATAATGTCTCCAAATCTTTAACACAAAGACCACTGCAGCCAACTCAAGATCATGCGTAGGATAATTCTTTTCATGGGTCCTCAATTGCCTAGACGCATACGCAACCACTTTATCGTTCTGCATAAGCACACCACCTAACCCCATCAGACAAGCATCATAGTACACAACAAAAGGCTCTCCTGAATTAGGCAAAGTCGAAACTGGAGCCGACGTCAATCTCTTCTTCAACTCATTGAAACTCTCTTCACATTGAACATCCCACACAAAAGCCTTTCCTTTGCAAGTCAATCTCGTCAATGGAAGTGCCAACTTAGAAAATCCTTTGATAAACCGTCTATAGTAACCGGCTAAACCCAAGAAACTTCTAATCTCAGTAGCTGACTTCGGAGTCTCCCATTGTAACATGACATCAACTTTAGAAGGATCCACGGCAATGCCACTACCTGAAATGACATGACCAAGGAGACTAACTTCATGCAACTAGAATTCACACTTAGACACTTGGCATACAATTTCTTCTCTTTCAAAACTTATAACACAATTCTCAGATGCTCTTCATGCTCTTCCTCAGATTTAGAGTAGATAAGAATGTCATCAATGAATACCACCACGAACTGATCCAAGTAAGTATGAAAAATACGGTTCATGTACTCCATGAATACTCCCGGCGCATTAGTGACACTGAAGGGCATCACCGAATACTCGTAGTGTCCATACCGAGTCCTGAACGCGGTCTTCTGAATGTCATCTTCTTTTACTCTAATCTGGTGATATCCGGACCTCAAATCAATCTTAGAAAACACACTAGCACCCACTAACTGATCCATCAAGTCATCGATTCTTGGAAGTGGATACTTGTTCTTTATCGTCACTTTATTCAACTGCCGATAATCAACACAAAGTCTCATACTTCCATCTTTCTTCTTTACAAGCAATACGGGTGCTCCCCACTGCGATACACTTGGTCTTACAAACTTCTTCTCAAGCAATTCTTCTAATTGCTTCTTCAATTCAGATAACTCTGATGCAGATATCATGTATGATGCCATAGAAACAGGTCTGGTACCAGGTACAAGATCAATCGTAAACTCAACTTCTCTTTCTGGAGGTACATCAGGAATGTCATCAGGAAACACTTCAGAAAATTCTCTCACCACCTTTAACTCATCAATTCGAACTTGATTCTCAAAAGACAAGGACGCCATCAATGAGAACATTGGCGCTTCGTCTTGCATCAGTTTCTTCAATTGCTTACCAGTCAACAAACCAACTCCTTCTTCTTCAAGAGAAGAAAATCTCACCGTGTTGTTAAAAAATTGATATGAACGTAGTTGCATTTCAACCAATTCATACCCAAAACCACATCCAAACCAACAAGCGGTAAACACACAAAGTCAACAACAAATTCCCTATCAAAAATTGACTGAGGACAATCCAAACACATTAGAGAAGTAGTCACCGTTCCCTTAGCGGGGAGTTCGACAACCATTTCTCCATTCATAACAGACAAAGTAAGACCCAATCTTTTTACACAATCAGTAGCAATAAAACAATGAGTGGCACCGGTATCAATAATAGTAATTAAAGGAATGCTATTAATGAAACAAGTACCTCTAACAAGGCCGTCCTCATTAGATGTCTGAGTTCCTGACAAAGCGAACACTTTACCACCTACAACTGTCTTCTTTGGCTTCTGACACTGGCTATCAATATGCCCCTCCGCACCACAGTTAAAGCAAACAACATCCTTATGCTTACAATCAGATGACATGTGTCCCGTCTTACCACAACGGTAACACCTCTTCACATCAGCAGTACAAGCATTGCTCTTATGACCAGGTCGACCACACTTGAAGCATATAATCCTAGCAGGAGCATCTCCCCCACTATTCTTATGACCATGAGTAACTTTTTGCTTCCCTTTACCAGCATCATACGGTTTCTCGCGGATTTGTTGATTCTTTCCCCTCTTCTCATTAATAACACGATGATGAGCATTGTTGTCCTCCTCATAAATCAGACAACTATCCACCAAATCAGCAAAAATACGGATCTTCTGGTAACTAACCGCTTTCTTGATTTCTGGACGCAACCCATTCTCAAACTTGATACACTTGTAAAACTCACCATTCGCACCATCATAGTATTTGTAAAACTTAGCCAGCTCACCAAACTTAGCAGCATACTCCACAACAGACTTGTTCCCTTGTTTCAGCTTAAGGAATTCAATCTCCTTCTTACCACGGACAAGACCGACCTGCTCTGATACCACTAATGTAACACCCCAATTCTACCCACGAAATTTAAATAAAATCACAGTATAAAAATTCACAAAATAAGTAATTGAGGTATCACATATTCATTCTCAAACACAAATCACCTCGTCGCATAAAGCGGATACATAGCATTCATAAAATATGGGAGAACTGACAACATCGAATGATAGTCTTTAACATAAAACAACTTCCATAGAAGTGCAACGGAAACTCAACAATTAGTTCAAAGATTCATAACATTATAATTCAACAATTAACACGATTAAAGTGGCAATCTCCAAAAGACAACTCAAGTATTTGCCAAAATATAATAAATCAAAAGCAAGTAATTAACGCGTTCGTCCCCCCCGAGTGCTACGTATCAGAGCGACAAAGACTCAAGACCAACTCGACTAACCTCCTCTCAATGCGAATCACCTGCACGTTACCAATATAAAGGCAACGACGAAACAAAGAAAGGGTGAGATATCAATTCATATAATTGAGCGCATGATAAATTATATATTAGAAATTAGACATATTCGGTTAATCGCATTCGCAAATATTAATATCGTCATTCTATCATCAAGGCACAAATTCACATCTTCACATAATCCCAACATTTGATAAGTCACAAAAATCTAAATCACAACAAAGTCACGAAAGTCACGCTATGAATCACATAGAAATATATGGAACAAGACTCATGAATATGCATGTGGTACCAATCGGAGCTTCAGCCCTAGTCACCAATTGCCCAATTCAGAGGCATAAGGCATAAGCCTTTGTCACTAATTTGTCAATCTATGTCGTCACAATATATATGCAAATGTATGAGACTCGATGAGCCGAACATCACATAACATCATCATCATCATCATTTACTTCACAAAATATTCGTCACAAGGCACACGCCCATATAACAATTATCACCGATTATTAAAGGTAATACACTTCACACATAGTACAACAACTTCGTACAACAACGGAACAATTCCGATAACTCATCAAATCAACGGACGATACCATTAGCAAAAGAATCACAAAGATATTCACAACAATCATATTCACGGTCAAATTCACAAGATACCGTAATTTATCGTAAACCGAATAGTTAATCTAAGTTGAATTTATTTTAATTAAATAGGCTTATTAAAAAAAATAATTCAACTATTAATTTAATCGATCGATTAATGTCACAATTTCGACAAAATAACACCACCACGTTAATGTACTAATTAAAATTAGCTACCACGTCAATTTTTATCAAATTCCGGACAACTAATTATACCGCTTAATTCAACTATTTCGATCAAACGTGATTGTTTTATATTCTATTAAAACTGCTAATGTTACCAACCAAAAGTTCCATTCCTAACATGCACTACTGTAATACCTAACAATTCTAGTTATCATTTACTACTATATATATATATATATATATATATATATATATATATATATATATATATATATATATATATATATATATATATATATATATATATATATATCCACTAAATAAAAGAAAAAAATGTAGTTACTCTCAGAAGCAAACATTGGGTTATGGTGTGGGTCAATTTGTAGTAGTATGTACATACATTTATTAGAGTAGTATTTATCAACATCATCATCACTTAGGCAAACCAGTACAATTTTGGTTTTGGTTCTTAACATGTATACCAAAATAGTAACAACGACAACAAGTAATATCAAACAGCAATAACAAAATTTTCAAGTTCCGGTAACAAATTATCACAGCAAAATATTAATTTAAATCTCTAATTATCAACATACAATTGCTCATAAGCCCCATTATAGAAAGAGAACCTCACCCTTACCTTGGATTGAGTGCATCTCTAATGGATTCTTGGAGAAATTTGGAGAAAAATAGCTCTTGAATGGAATCCCTCTTTGGCCTCCTTCTTCCCTCTAAAACCCTAGTTTTCTCCTCTTCCAATAAAATGACTACTCTACTTTCTATTTTTCTGATTTTTCTACCCAACAAAAACCTATTTTCCATTTAATTTCATATTTGGGCTTAACTTAATAACACCACATCTCTATTCCTCACTTAAAATAAAATAGGCCCAATTTTCTCCTTATCATAAAATAAATAAGTCAAATTACTACTTCTAATAATATTCCACTATTACTCCATTAAAAAATAATATCTGATTATTTAATATATCGGGTTAATACTCAATAACTCATATTTACGGTCTAATCTCAATTACTCAGAAAATTCCCAAAATGCTACATATTAGCTTATTAATATTTCTAATACTAAAAATATTAAAATTTTTGATTAAATGTCGATCCGCTATCCCGAACTAATACCGACTAAATCGCTTCAAAACGGAAAAATTCAATAAACATCACAAACGTCTTAATTAAGCGAATAAATAAATTTCCAGGCGTTACACTTAGTCAATCAATAATAATGCTTGGTTTCACACATCTCCATTCTTGAGTTAGAAGTTCGGGATGCTTTTGTTTGGAAGAATAATTCAAATGGCAATTTGACTATTAAAGATGCTTACAACTTGATCCTCAAGCCTTGTCCATCGGCTAGTTGGCTATCTTTTTCTTGGGACAAGGACTCTCCTTCCTCTCATTCAATGATAGTTTGGAGGTACATTCACCACAAGATTTCAACTGATGATAATTTGATTTTGCATGGCTTTTCTTTTCCTTCTATGTGTCGTCTTTGCTTATCCTATCCTAAAAATTCTGACCACATTTTCTTTGACTGCAAGTATGTGAGAAACATATGGTTGTGATTTGAAAACATCCTTCAGCTGAATCGCACCATTAATTGCATTGAGGATTGCAGGAAAATTCTGGACTGTAACTGGTCTCCTTAGGCCAAAGCTGTGGTTAATGCTAGCATTGTTTCTATTTTCTATCAAATTTGGAATGCTAGGAACAAGGCCAGATTTTAGGATAAAGGAATTCACTGGAAAACTTGTTTGTCCTTGGTTACTGTTTAAGCAAAGTTGGTTGATAACAACTCTTATAGGGTTTCCAACTCTTCCAACTCTTATTTGGTTTAAGGGATTGATAGTTGTATGTTGGGGTTTTGTGTTGTCTTTGATAAAAATTGATAATTTGTGAGGATAGTTTGTTTTATTGTATGATTAACATGTTGTATAATGATGATTATTGTGGTATTGGTGATTAGTATCATGATTTAGATTTAAATCCACCATTGTTGGGATTTGGAGGTTTAGGGCTTGATGAATATAATTGGAAATGTGATGAAGGTTTGTAATATGGTGTTTAAGATAATTAACCCATGTTAGAACTAGGTTAATAGACCTTAAATCGCAGGAAATCAATTATTAAAATCAATTTTTGGACAAAATATTAGGTCTAGTGTGATACGGTCGCACAGGAATTTTTTCCATAATCGTAGAGCCCGTTTAGCGCGGTGAAGTCCGCTTAGCGCGCTCTTGAAAATAAAACAAACCTGATTACAATAGGTATCGCGCTTAGTGCAGTATGAGGGGGCTTAGCGCGGTTTCTTGGAATGAAAATTAATATTTTTGAAAAATGAATTTGGAATATGGAAACTTATATATTAATGTAATTTTCGAGAATTTATTGTGCACGTTTGGGTAGGTTTAGAGGAAATTTTGTATGTGACTTGGTTTTGTGAATTCTTGTGCTTAGGGACTTGATTTTGGTGAATGTTGTGTTGATTGATACCATGATTAATTGATGATTGTGTATTGGGTTCACCAAGATGCTTTTGATGTTGTATGTTTGAAAGATGACATGACTTTGATGAATACATGAATGATGATTCCTTTTTGACTAGTCGTGGTCGTCAATTTTGTGAAATTGAGCATCATTCATTCATTAAAGTGACAACCCTTAATCTCATTGTGCAGATTGAGTGCAATTTGTTGATGTGCTCTGGTTCCAAGCGAGAATCGATCCTATGGTGGGGATCTTTGGAGAATGATGACAGAGTCATCAGTGATTAATTGGTACCACATGCATGAGTCTATTATTGTTGCATCGCAGTGTTGTGATATTGTGTGAACTAATGATGCTTGATTAATTATGACGTCATTGTTAATTTAACGTGATGATGTGGTGAATAGGTAACGATGGGCAGGTGTGAGTAAGTATGAATACATGATGGATATACTATATCGGTATATATATATATATGTGTGATTGATTATTCGTATGCCACTACTATATCTATTCCTTATTACTTACATAATGATTATGACATACTCACCATTTCTGTTTGAATGTTGCCTCCACGTGGGTAATACGCAGGTAATCAGGAGTAGTCCGTTGAAGTGTAAGGATATCTTCATGGCGTCCTTTTACCATTTGTTTAGATTCAAGAGAGTCTTACTCTAATACGTAACATCATGGATGGTGTGGTTATGTTTTAGAACTATTATGTTCACTTTGATTATTTGAGTTTGAATTGCATTTTGATGTTGATGTTGTGAGTTATAACTCACTGATCGCGACTTTACGTGTCTATTAGTCGGGATAACTGCAAGTGCACAGTCGTGTCGTGTAGTTTTAAAAGATATCGAATCCACAGGGACTATAAATCGACCTACCGTTATCTAAAGTTACTATGTAAAGCTAAGGCTAATGATATTTGGGTTTTTTTATAAATGGGGAAACTAAAATCTTAAATCTAGGTAAAATATAATAATAAACGAATATCAGTATGTATTTCATCTAACTAAGGTGATCCGAAGGTCCATTGGCTATGGTGTTAATTCAATTAAAGATCTTTATTAATTCTATTGATTAAAAGTCCTCCTCTCAAACTGTCGCTCTATTGATTCAGACTACGATCCTAACTCTTAACGTAGGCTTTCGCCATCCCACCAGATTTAGAAACGCTTTTTGGAAACAACGTAATTAATAAAAATGCTTGTTTTATGAAGTCGTTATCTACTTAAATCTCCTAATCTCAAACTCTCGCTCTGTTGACTCGGAGCATGCTAATATCCCTAACGTACGCTTTCGCCATCCCGCGCGGGTTTAAAAACACTTTTTGAAAATACATAAGTTCTAATTAGTTCTAATACGCTTTCGCCATCCTTAAAACTAATGTCCTATGTCTACTATCCAGTTAAAGATCTCAAACTTTCGCTCTATTGATTTTAACCTTTGACCGTCTTAAGACCTCAAACTTTCGCTCTATTGGTTTTAAAACTTACTAATTAAATTAGACATACAAACCAAAAACAAGTGATATTTAATAAAATATAATTAAGCCAATTTATTTCGGATCCCTACGGTTAAATTACTTTACATACCGATATCTAAATAAATTAGCCAGACATATTAATATGGTTAAACATGCATAAATAAATTCGGTTCATAATAATAGGCATATTAATTGGCATATAATATATCATGCAATAATAATATAAATAAAGGCGGTAAATAATAAACCTGAATAATATAAATCTGAAATAAAACTTGAATCTTGGAGTACTTGAACTTCCACCACAAGTTGGTTGGATCGTTCTTCAGAAATTATTCGGCAGGAATTAAAACAAGGAAATAAAAACTAAATCTAACGTAAGGTTAGATTTGTTAAAGTTCACAATAATTTCCGGTGTAGAAATTATTGTGAGAAAATATGAATGAAAGTAGAAATAAAAGCTGGAATTAAAAATGCTGGAATGAAAGGAAAATAATACTGAACTAAAAATAGTGGCTGGGACTAAGCATGGTCCAACCCTTTTTAACTTTGTAGAAGCCTCTATTTATAATGAGAAATGTGGTAACTGCTTCTTCACGTGTTCCTCTTTCTTCCCCGAGAATTTAGGAATGATTTTGACTTGGAAAGAGTTGGAGACGTGCGCCTTGCGTGAGAAAGGAGTGGAGAAAATAGTGGAAAGATGGAGATGGGCGTCTCCATTTGTTGAACGTGGCCACTTGTGTGAGAAAGAAGTGGAGAAAATAGTGGAGAGGTGGAGACGGGCGTCTCCATTTGTGACGTGGCCACTTATGTTGGGCTTTGGGCCTTCGGAGACGGGGGTCTCCAACTTTGGAGACGGGGGTCTCAGTTTGGAGACGGGGGTCTCCATTTGGAGACGGGGGTCTCCCTCTGTTTTCGTGGATTGGGCTTTTAGTTTGCACAATTGGGCCTTCTTTGCACCCCTTTCTTGCTTCAGCACCCTTTTCCATCTTTTAGGCACAAATAGTTGTGATTTTAGCTCCATTTCTTTCCTTTTCACAAATAGTCCTCAAAACGAACATAAAACCTAAAACAATGAAAATACCAGCATAATACCGACATAAAGCAACATAATTAAGATAAAATAGGGAAATAATATATGTAAATCAAGCCAAATATGTGATACATTTTCGTGTTATCACTCACGAACCATGAGGTTTATTTGATGTGTTATGAAGAGTATTTAAATATGTATTGAATTGCGAATTCCGCTGCAAGATAATTTGTTTTGTGTTGTGATGATAAATGAAACTTAGTTTTAAATAAATGTTGAGAACCCGTGTTACAGAGCAGGACTATTATTTGTGAATTTTATATGACGATGTGACGCCCTTGTTGGTGATTTTTATTTGATGTAATTCATATTATACTGCGAATATTCCTCGTGGGTTAGAAGGGTGTTACAGATTTCATGATCACACATATATTAAGGGAAGCTAATTTTTATACGGATGTTCTTGCTAACATTAGTTTAAAGATAAAAGCTATCACTTGGTTCCATTATGTTCATCAAGATATAATTAGAGATTAATTGTTAGACAATAAGGGTACCCCGAGGCTTAAGCTTTGCCATTGAGGGGTATTGGCTTGGTCCTCATTTGTGTTTTTAATCTCTTTTTTGTGTAATGATATCTTTTTCTTTTGGATAAAAAAACTTTTCATTTCAAATCTTTAATGAGCGAAGATAAATTATTCTCGTTAAAGATCCGCAAAATACACAAGATGACAAAGACACAATTTTGTATAATTAAATAAAAAATAATAATATTAACATGTGTTTTAAGGACACAAATTAAAAGATAAATGTGAAATATATTTTTTAAAATTATACATTAATTTTATTAAAAATTGATAATTAGTTTTATAATTGATATTTCAACATAAACTTTTTATTTGTAATTTTTTGATATGGACTATGAAAACCTAGTTATGTATTGTAACATTTGTAACTACATAGGACATAATCATATTCATGGTAAGAAAGCTAAATTAGAACCATTGAAAAATGTAGAGAAAGTGAAGGCCACAATAAGACTCGAGAAGTAAAATTATAATCATGTAAAAGATAATCCTTAAGTGGTCCTAGAGAAATCTAGTCAAGATAAAGGAACTAGTGGTGCAAAGCAACCAATGGACCCCAACAATAAAGTGATAAACTAGATGGAAGGTTGTGATCATGACTCTGAAGTTTGTGGATACCACTTAACTCATTAATGATGACTTAATTCCTTGTATAATATACATCTAGAATATACATTATACACAATATTTATTTGGTACTAATACAACTTAAGTGCCTAGTGACATCATTATATAACTATGTCCAAGTTAAAATACATAACTAAGTACATGTTATACAACAGTGCCTATTCAAAAAATCTAAGATATAAGCACAACATCTTCATTGTGCATAATCCACAACATAAGATTATGAACTCAACGTCTTTGAAACATCATCTAACAACTTCCTCTTGCCTTTAACCTGCAAATAACTATCTGAAAAACAATAATGATAATTGGGTGAGATAATAATCTCAGTGAGTTCCCCTATCCTATGGGTCCACTTGGCTCTACAGGGTTTCTACCTGATTTCTAACTTAAGTATTCACCTTCCCTTACTTGTGCATCACCCACATAGTGTAACTAGGACTTGAGTATTCAAGGCGTATTTGCAATGTATGAAAACATGTCACTTGAGTTCTCATAACTCAAATCACTATTCGAATTCACAAAACATAGATCTCCGCCTGGGCCTACGTCTAGGTCAGGCTCGGTTCATGCATGATCGTATGATTTGATTATCGCATGGATATCGGGTTTCCCATAGGACTCAAACCCACTTCCGAAATTGTTACTCGTATGGGTTTCGAACCCACTTTGACTATCTTTCACCGTATGAGACTCGAACCCACTTAGGTGTCCATCTTTCCCCCATGTCTGCCATGATTGGGACTCAAACTCAATTGAGGCACGAATAATTGGTGCCACATCCCCATTTTCTGCTTTACATTAGCCTCTCAAATGGTATATGCACAAATCAAGCGAAAAACATTTGAATCCGTGATTGATTCTCATATACTCGTGATTTCTCTCATCAATCACTATATGTTCACAACCACCATTTCTCATGGAATCATAACATGATCCATTCTCATACATAAATCACACATCTTCTATACAAAGCCCATTAATGTATCATTCCCGTGTCTACTTGTCCGTTGTACACACCGCAATACGATTGCGTCCAAGCATCACTATCTAAATCATTTCCTATCCTAATTTATCTCACTAAGCCGTTCACCTAGTTATACTCCTAGATTTACCTTACTAATAAGTTTTAGTCATGTTATTTAGCAACCAATACAATCAACCATGCATATCATAATCATATGATACATCACATAATCAACACAACAATAATTCATGCATAGGTTATGAAATGCATCACATAAGAAACACAACAAAAATTTATAACCAATACTCACAATACCCATGGCATCCTATGATTCTTCTCATAACTTGATGAGGCATTGGATTCACTTTCCAATGTATTAAACCTCACAACAGTCGGAGGTAGGATTCTCGTCTTATGGTGGAGCCAAGAAATTGATTCATACCATTCTCATGAAGCATCCTTCATGGTCATCTTAACCTAATCATATCTCTAGGTTATATCACATTTATTCATGAATTTCACTCAAACAATGATGATTAAATGCATACAAGTCATGGTAGAAGTTGTAGGATGTTTAGAACACTTAGAACAATTAAGAACAAGTGGAATTTGAGAAGTAAACATGGACCAATCGATTGGGGTATGAATCAATCAATTGTTTGGACTCTCTGTAAGCTATTTTCTCAAAAATAAAAGGAACCAATCGATTAGGGTTAAATACCAATCAATTGTTTAGAAGTTTTGTTCTAATTTTCACCATTTTATGACAAACCAATCAATTGCTATGCAAATCCAATCGATTGACACCTTCTATTTTTCCAAAAATCTTTCTGTTAAACACCTTATATTCCATACTTCACCACTCCACTCATGGCCCAACATGTATCACCACAAAACCATATCCCAAACCCTTTAACCATGAATTAAACATCAAGAACAAACAACAACAACAACATCATATGATATCACGGTCCATGACTCTAAGAACAAGAACATCATATCATGATCAAACAACAACAACACAAGTCATGGTTTCAATACAACATGAAGTAGAAAGTAGAACAAGTATCATCATCTATCATGCTATCGACACACCAAAACCCTAGTTTATCACACCTGGATTTCTCCCACCCAAGGCTAATATAACTAGGAACACACCTCAAATGAAGAAGATGATGAAGATTAGTGATGCAAATATGAAGATTGATGGTGGTGATGATGCCCATGCTTTCTTCTTCTCCTCTTCCTTTCCCCTTTCTCTTCTATCTCTCTTTACTTGTTTTTCTTTTCTTCTTATCTTTTTCTTCTATCAACTCTTCTCTCTCCACCATATATATCAATGGTAGATATTTCTTACTGCTAGCCCAATTGACCAAATATTAATGTTACCAAAATGCTCATTCAGGTATTAATTTATAACAATCAGTCTCTTTTAATAAAGATTTATCTCTGCTGAGTTTATTAATTACTTTATTAACCTCAACTGACAACAATTGACAACTAATATAGCACTTATGAACTCAGTTTATCCCAACTAACAACTATTTTTGGGGATCAAACCAATGACCATTTCAATTATCCCCTCGGTTATTCTAAAACTGAGAGGTTAAGTGTCAAGTTATCATGACACCTTCTTTACCTCGCCTCTGTAACCGAGGTTAAATAGACATTGCGTTCTGTTGAAAGTATTTTTGGGTAAATATTTTCGGTAATATATCGTATCCACAGGGATTGGTTAATATCACTGCCGTTCTATAGTTGTTTATTTTGAGTTAGGAAATTTGGTTTGGTTTGTTTTATACTAATAATAATATCAAAAGCAAATAATAAAATAAAGGCAAGTAAAAGACTTTGTGTTAACAATTAAAGAAAGATGTTGAGTCTTTAGGGTTCATCAACCTAATCCTATACAATTATCAATTAATTCTCAATAGAACAATCCTTTGAATCATTATCTTCACTTATCCTCAAATAAGATTCCATGTCTGCAAATCAAATTAGATAACTTTTACCGGTATGAGATTCGATCTCTCCAAATCACAATAACGATAATAGTAATTAAGAACGATAATTATGAAAACCCAATTACAATTCCATCTCTGCAAATTGCAATTGAATCAATATAGTAACCTAGGGCAAAAGTTAAATCCTTTCTTTCGATCAAAGATTCAACAATGATGTAAATTAAAAGCAAGGTTTCTTATTGATAATAAATTCAAACAATTGTTCACAGGAATTAATCAATGGTAATGTATATTCATAGGTTAACTACTACCTTAGACTCAACAAGAGGGATTTAGCTCTCCATAGACATGAAGAACACACAAAGATTAATGGAAGAATTCATCTTCATCAAAGGAATGTCTTCGCTTGATAGAGAATGGGTCTTCAATTGATGATTGTGGCTGCACCTTCAGATTGCTCTCCTAATTTCGCTCTTCACAAAAGTTCTCTTTCTCTTGGAAGCTAGGGCTTTTAAATAGAAGTTTTGGGCCTTTAACGCCGAGTCCGCGGCGCGGCAACGGGCTGGCGCGGCGCGCCCCTCAAACAGAAGTATTTTCGCGGCGCGCCTAGGAACTCTCGCGGCGCGCCCTTTGTACTTTCCATCTTTTTCTTCAGCCTTTGAGACTTCCAGCTTTCTTTCCTCCTCATGTTCTTCTTAAGTTCTTATTCAGCTCAAAACCTGCAACAATAACACCCACAAGTGATTCGATTTGCTTTACGCACGAACTAAACTTATTCAGTTCAATTCTTAATAAAAACCTATGGATTCATCACAATTTTGCATCGGTCTAGAGAAGAAATCACTTATATTAACACATGAATTTACCAATAATTCACTCCTAACAAACTCTCCCCAACTTAGAGTTTTGTTTGTCCCTAAACAAAATTACTTACCTCCAGCAAAGTTTACCGACAATCACGCAACAAGTTTTTTCAAAAAGTTTTTCTCAAGTGGTTCAATCCAGTAACTAAGTCAAATACTCCTCTTCTACCTGCAAACTCAGAATATACACATGAAACAAACGTTGAAAGCAAATTACCTCCAGAAGTTCAAAACACTACACAATTGTAATTGAATCAGCACTAATCACTCTCATCAAAAAGTATGATGAATAAAAGAGGGGTTAAACACTCATCCAAACAATTAAATCAACAAAGATCCATATCATACGTTCACCAAATTGCTCGCATCAAGTCTTGTGGAATCTGAGAATCAGAAGGTCTTTCTATGGTTGTAATGTGGTTTAGATTCAAAGAAAAGAAGATAATCAAGGGTTGTTCCTAATATAGGGAAGCATCCAATTCATAACTTATTTCTTTTTCTCTAAAACTCTACTTCCTTTACCTGTCCATCTTTTTTCATTCATTCGTAGCTTGATTCTTCTTTTTCGCTTTTTTTTTTTTTCAACAACCGTTATATTCTAACGTTGGTACTTCTCTTTTTTTTTTTCAAGCTACGACTTTTTTTCTTTCACCGATTACCATAAGTACTTACTCTTCTTTTGAATGTGACTCTCCCCAACTTGGAGATCAACCTGTATTCAGATTATATGAATGCTCCCCTACTTTCTAAAAAGGTCAAAGAGAAAACACATCACCAAATTTTATGGTTGATGGTCCAGAACAAAACTTTTTATTGAGATCAAAACTTACCAGATATTTTCCTCGGCAACGGCGCCAATTTGTTGAAAGTATTTTTGGGTAAATATTTTCGGTAATATATCGTATCCACAGGGATTGGTTAATATCACTGCCGTTCTATAGTTGTTTATTTTGAGTTAGGAAATTTGGTTTGAATGCTTGTTGTTGATACCCTTGATTCGGTGGCCTTTGTTGGTATCCTTGATTGTTATATCTTGGTGGATAACCTTGTTGGTATGGCTGATTCTGATATTGATTCTGCCTTTGTCCTTGGTTATTATTCATGTAATTCACTTCTTCTTCTTGCACTGGTGGACAGAATCCTGTTTGATGATCTCCCTTGCACAATTCGCACTTAGCAACTTGATATGAATTAGATACCCAGTTCAGCTCCTTGATCTGTTGTGGTAATTTAGACATTTGTTGTGTCAAAAGTTCCACTTGTGAAGTTAGCAATTTGTTCTGAGCAAGTAGAGCATCACTGTTGTTCAACTCTAACATTCCGGGTTTCTTATCTCTTACAGTTCGATCATGATTGCCTTGACGATCATTTAGAGCCATTCGCTCTATTATCTGAGTAGCTTCTTCAGGTGTTTTGGACATGAGAGAACCACCAGCTGTGGCGTCCAAAAGTGTCTTGTTTGTAGCTGTGAGACCGTTACGGAACATATGGATTTGGTCAACGTCTGAAAAACCGTGTCCTTTGCACTTTCTCAACATAGCTTTATACCTTTCCCATGCTTCATTCAACGATTCATTACTACCTTGAGAAAATACTGCTATTGCTGTTTTTGCTTCGAAGAACCGGTTTTGAGAGTAAAACCTTTCCAGAAATTTTTCTTCCAATGTGTTCCAATTTGTCATCACTACCTCGGGTTGATCCAGATACCAATCCTTTGCCTTAGATAGCAAAGAGTGTGGGAACAACCTCTTAAATAATGCTTCCTCATCAGCTTGAGCGACACCCGTAGTACCCGCTAACTCATAGAATCGAGTAAGATGCGTGTACGGGTCTTCATGGTCCAATCCGGCGAAAGGACTTGCACAAATCAATTGTATGATACCGGTCTTCAGTTCTGTCGGTCGCCCGTTGGCGGCAGTTCTCGCGAACTGAGGATTGAGTCTTGGACTATTAGCACATGGACCATTAGCAGCCATGTTGCCAACAGTAGGTTGTGTAAAAACTTCCGGTTCTTCCTCCGTGAATAGTTCGTGAAAGAAGAATCCTTCTTGCGACTCGTCAATGGTTTCAAGTTGTTGTTGTGACGATGTCGCGGTTGCGTTGTCTCTTGCTTTTGCTATGTTCGCTCTTTTTCGTGCTTTGCTATTTAACCTCCTAGCGGTCCTTTCGATCTCGGGATCAAAAAGAAGTTGATCGCTAGAAACTTTGCTGCGCATACACAATCTTCTGCAAAACTAGCAAACACGTGAAACAACCAAATAGAGAAAATAAAAATTAAAACTCAAAATAAGAACTATTGCAATGCATGCAATATTGACACCAATCCCCGGCAACGGCGCCAATTTGTTGAAAGTATTTTTGGGTAAATATTTTCGGTAATATATCGTATCCACAGGGATTGGTTAATATCACTGCCGTTCTATAGTTGTTTATTTTGAGTTAGGAAATTTGGTTTGGTTTGTTTTATACTAATAATAATATCAAAAGCAAATAATAAAATAAAGGCAAGTAAAAGACTTTGTGTTAACAATTAAAGAAAGATGTTGAGTCTTTAGGGTTCATCAACCTAATCCTATACAATTATCAATTAATTCTCAATAGAACAATCCTTTGAATCATTATCTTCACTTATCCTCAAATAAGATTCCATGTCTGCAAATCAAATTAGATAACTTTTACCGGTATGAGATTCGATCTCTCCAAATCACAATAACGATAATAGTAATTAAGAACGATAATTATGAAAACCCAATTACAATTCCATCTCTGCAAATTGCAATTGAATCAATATAGTAACCTAGGGAAAAAGTTAAATCCTTTCTTTCGATCAAAGATTCAACAATGATGTAAATTAAAAGCAAGGTTTCTTATTGATAATAAATTCAAACAATTGTTCACAGGAATTAATCAATGGTAATGTATATTCATAGGTTAACTACTACCTTAGACTCAACAAGAGGGATTTAGCTCTCCATAGACATGAAGAACACACAAAGATTAATGGAAGAATTCATCTTCATCAAAGGAATGTCTTCGCTTAATAGAGAATGGGTCTTCAATTGATGATTGTGGCTGCACCTTCAGATTGCTCTCCTAATTTCGCTCTTCACAAAAGTTCTCTTTCTCTTGGAAGCTAGGGCTTTTAAATAGAAGTTTTGGGCCTTTAACGCCGAGTCCGCGGCGCGGCAACGGGCTGGCGCGGCGCGCCCCTCAAACAGAAGTATTTTCGCGGCGCGCCTAGGAACTCTCGCGGCGCGCCCTTTGTACTTTCCATCTTTTTCTTCAGCCTTTGAGACTTCCAGCTTTCTTTCCTCCTCATGTTCTTCTTAAGTTCTTATTCAGCTCAAAACCTGCAACAATAACACCCACAAGTGATTCGATTTGCTTTACGCACGAACTAAACTTATTCAGTTCAATTCTTAATAAAAACCTATGGATTCATCACAATTTTGCATCGGTCTAGAGAAGAAATCACTTATATTAACACATGAATTTACCAATAATTCACTCCTAACAAACTCTCCCCAACTTAGAGTTTTGTTTGTCCCTAAACAAAATTACTTACCTCCAGCAAAGTTTACCGACAATCACGCAACAAGTTTTTTCAAAAAGTTTTTCTCAAGTGGTTCAATCCAGTAACTAAGTCAAATACTCCTCTTCTACCTGCAAACTCAGAATATACACATGAAACAAACGTTGAAAGCAAATTACCTCCAGAAGTTCAAAACACTACACAATTGTAATTGAATCAGCACTAATCACTCTCATCAAAAAGTATGATGAATAAAAGAGGGGTTAAACACTCATCCAAACAATTAAATCAACAAAGATCCATATCATACGTTCACCAAATTGCTCGCATCAAGTCTTGTGGAATCTGAGAATCAGAAGGTCTTTCTATGGTTGTAATGTGGTTTAGATTCAAAGAAAAGAAGATAATCAAGGGTTGTTCCTAATATAGGGAAGCATCCAATTCATAACTTATTTCTTTTTCTCTAAAACTCTACTTCCTTTACCTGTCCATCTTTTTTCATTCATTCGTAGCTTGATTCTTCTTTTTCGCTTTTTTTTTTTTTCAACAACCGTTATATTCTAACGTTGGTACTTCTCTTTTTTTTTTTTCAAGCTACGACTTTTTTTCTTTCACCGATTACCATAAGTACTTACTCTTCTTTTGAATGTGACTCTCCCCAACTTGGAGATCAACCTGTATTCAGATTATATGAATGCTCCCCTACTTTCTAAAAAGGTCAAAGAGAAAACACATCACCAAATTTTATGGTTGATGGTCCAGAACAAAACTTTTTATTGAGATCAAAACTTACCAGATATTTTCCTCGGCAACGGCGCCAATTTGTTGAAAGTATTTTTGGGTAAATATTTTCGGTAATATATCGTATCCACAGGGATTGGTTAATATCACTGCCGTTCTATAGTTGTTTATTTTGAGTTAGGAAATTTGGTTTGAATGCTTGTTGTTGATACCCTTGATTCGGTGGCCTTTGTTGGTATCCTTGATTGTTATATCTTGGTGGATAACCTTGTTGGTATGGCTGATTCTGATATTGATTCTGCCTTTGTCCTTGGTTATTATTCATGTAATTCACTTCTTCTTCTTGCACTGGTGGACAGAATCCTGTTTGATGATCTCCCTTGCACAATTCGCACTTAGCAACTTGATATGAATTAGATACCCAGTTCAGCTCCTTGATCTGTTGTGGTAATTTAGACATTTGTTGTGTCAAAAGTTCCACTTGTGAAGTTAGCAATTTGTTCTGAGCAAGTAGAGCATCACTGTTGTTCAACTCTAACATTCCGGGTTTCTTATCTCTTACAGTTCGATCATGATTGCCTTGACGATCATTTAGAGCCATTCGCTCTATTATCTGAGTAGCTTCTTCAGGTGTTTTGGACATGAGAGAACCACCAGCTGTGGCGTCCAAAAGTGTCTTGTTTGTAGCTGTGAGACCGTTACGGAACATATGGATTTGGTCAACGTCTGAAAAACCGTGTCCTTTGCACTTTCTCAACATAGCTTTATACCTTTCCCATGCTTCATTCAACGATTCATTACTACCTTGAGAAAATACTGCTATTGCTGTTTTTGCTTCGAAGAACCGGTTTTGAGAGTAAAACCTTTCCAGAAATTTTTCTTCCAATGTGTTCCAATTTGTCATCACTACCTCGGGTTGATCCAGATACCAATCCTTTGCCTTAGATAGCAAAGAGTGTGGGAACAACCTCTTAAATAATGCTTCCTCATCAGCTTGAGCGACACCCGTAGTACCCGCTAACTCATAGAATCGAGTAAGATGCGTGTACGGGTCTTCATGGTCCAATCCGGCGAAAGGACTTGCACAAATCAATTGTATGATACCGGTCTTCAGTTCTGTCGGTCGCCCGTTGGCGGCAGTTCTCGCGAACTGAGGATTGAGTCTTGGACTATTAGCACATGGACCATTAGCAGCCATGTTGCCAACAGTAGGTTGTGTAAAAACTTCCGGTTCTTCCTCCGTGAATAGTTCGTGAAAGAAGAATCCTTCTTGCGACTCGTCAATGGTTTCAAGTTGTTGTTGTGACGATGTCGCGGTTGCGTTGTCTCTTGCTTTTGCTATGTTCGCTCTTTTTCGTGCTTTGCTATTTAACCTCCTAGCGGTCCTTTCGATCTCGGGATCAAAAAGAAGTTGATCGCTAGAAACTTTGCTGCGCATACACAATCTTCTGCAAAACTAGCAAACACGTGAAACAACCAAATAGAGAAAATAAAAATTAAAACTCAAAATAAGAACTATTGCAATGCATGCAATATTGACACCAATCCCCGGCAACGGCGCCAATTTGTTGAAAGTATTTTTGGGTAAATATTTTCGGTAATATATCGTATCCACAGGGATTGGTTAATATCACTGCCGTTCTATAGTTGTTTATTTTGAGTTAGGAAATTTGGTTTGGTTTGTTTTATACTAATAATAATATCAAAAGCAAATAATAAAATAAAGGCAAGTAAAAGACTTTGTGTTAACAATTAAAGAAAGATGTTGAGTCTTTAGGGTTCATCAACCTAATCCTATACAATTATCAATTAATTCTCAATAGAACAATCCTTTGAATCATTATCTTCACTTATCCTCAAATAAGATTCCATGTCTGCAAATCAAATTAGATAACTTTTACCGGTATGAGATTCGATCTCTCCAAATCACAATAACGATAATAGTAATTAAGAACGATAATTATGAAAACCCAATTACAATTCCATCTCTGCAAATTGCAATTGAATCAATATAGTAACCTAGGGAAAAAGTTAAATCCTTTCTTTCGATCAAAGATTCAACAATGATGTAAATTAAAAGCAAGGTTTCTTATTGATAATAAATTCAAACAATTGTTCACAGGAATTAATCAATGGTAATGTATATTCATAGGTTAACTACTACCTTAGACTCAACAAGAGGGATTTAGCTCTCCATAGACATGAAGAACACACAAAGATTAATGGAAGAATTCATCTTCATCAAAGGAATGTCTTCGCTTAATAGAGAATGGGTCTTCAATTGATGATTGTGGCTGCACCTTCAGATTGCTCTCCTAATTTCGCTCTTCACAAAAGTTCTCTTTCTCTTGGAAGCTAGGGCTTTTAAATAGAAGTTTTGGGCCTTTAACGCCGAGTCCGCGGCGCGGCAACGGGCTGGCGCGGCGCGCCCCTCAAACAGAAGTATTTTCGCGGCGCGCCTAGGAACTCTCGCGGCGCGCCCTTTGTACTTTCCATCTTTTTCTTCAGCCTTTGAGACTTCCAGCTTTCTTTCCTCCTCATGTTCTTCTTAAGTTCTTATTCAGCTCAAAACCTGCAACAATAACACCCACAAGTGATTCGATTTGCTTTACGCACGAACTAAACTTATTCAGTTCAATTCTTAATAAAAACCTATGGATTCATCACAATTTTGCATCGGTCTAGAGAAGAAATCACTTATATTAACACATGAATTTACCAATAATTCACTCCTAACACGTTCGAGGTTAAATTTTTTATTTGTAGTAGTAGTCATTTCTCCCATTAGAAAGCAGTATTTATAGGGACTTGGGAAACACTAAGAGTTGGTAACCACCCTTCTTTGACTATAAAAGGTTGTTGATCACAAATTATTAAGGGAATCATAACATGAATCGTTCTGGTATGACTTTGTGGGGAGATAACAATATTATACATGTCACCTAATCCCAAGGGCGAGACCCCATACTTCGTAAAGGTGGCGCCTAGGCGATGCCTTACTGAGCGAGAACCCTGGAGTCTCCCATATTTGTGATTCTCAAAAATATAACACTACAAGCTTGTATCTTGAAGACTAGATAGTTGACGGGAAACAATGGTTTATTTATGGTAATATTATTTTTACCTTTACTATTATTAATATTTTATAATACTTGTGCTACTCTATTACTAATATTTCATCTAAAGCAATTTCAAGCATTGATCCACCAGCACTTTCCACGTCTCCCTGGCTAGGTACGTACGAAAGAGTATTCTGATGATTTTCCACGTGCTTGCTCCATCATCCTGTTCAGAGAGAATTATCCGATCGAGCCATTTCAAGTTTATCTTGGCTGCATCGAAACAGATGATATATGCTTCAAGCCATATGTCGATCACTGTCAAACACACCCCTTGGATGTCATAACCTGCTACACCGGTTGTCTGGCTTATGGGTCACGAATGTTGTATCTACATTTACCTGAGTGAGTCTTGTTGCAGTTCAGGTGTATGTCGGGTATTCCTAAATCCCCTACTGTGTTTGCTCCTCTCACTTTCATTAGTATAGATGTGATGCTATATTTGAGGTGTTTTATAATCATATATTTCATGTGAATGTACGCCGTGTGCGATCTCCACATACATGGAGTATGATATATGGTTACATCCATTGATTTTATACAGTGTCCCATCCTTACATGACATAGGATGCAGAGGGGAGCCACCTAGACCAGCTCATTAGGAGATATTAAAGGAGGAACATGTTAGGGTGGACTATGTCATTGATATGGTGCCGATCTATCAGTGTATTGTGGCCATTGGGAGAGAGGACATAGAGAGAGAGAGAGAGAGAGAGAGGAAAGTTTCTAAAAGACACTCTTAGGATGGCCACTATACATGCCATGATACTCAAGGCACAATATAACTTGTAGTACAAGATGCAGAAGAGGGACTGTAGGGTCAGATATACCCAGTATTGACTTTTTCTTTGAATTTTGATCATAACACTTTGATATATTGTATTACGATTTGTATTTTGTGAAAATTAATGTCTAATTGTTTGATTATTTTATAAACAATGATGTTTTTTTTATTAAACGAATCATGTATTAGATAAAGGTGTTGTAATACGGTGCACTGACTTTTATAATCGAAAATGTCGCGGTTAAGCAAGAGTCGCCACCGACTTTTATTTCATCCAATTGGAAAGGCAAAAAGAACAGGAAAGACCTTTGAAAAGAGATTGAGTTCGGGGGGTAAGTTATACAAAGGGAAGGTGTAAGGCACCCTTTGTATCCATGGTTATCCATGGGCTCTTAATTGCTTAGCTCACTTTGTTTGTTTGAAAAGTTTGAAGTGTCGTGTATGAATAGTAAAAATATTTCGTTAAGGACTTTAGCTTGTAAATAAGCGTAGCCTTGTTTTGAAATCGTTTTGAAAAGGAGGTGTGAAAAGCATTTGAATTTTGAATTGAATATGAGCAAGCATTTAAGAACTACCTACCCTAAGATTGTCTTTTCTGTTCTTTAAGTCTTTCGGGTGAAAGGGTCTATCCATACCATGAGAGGGCAGGAAGTCTTTCAATTGGATGTGGAAGGGTCATCGAGGAATCATTCACCATAAGACTGTCCCATGCCATAAGGAGGGCAGGTAGTCTAAGAGAAGGATAAAATAGTCATTTAAGGCATCATGCGAGGATACCTTAGCAATTCGGGACAATCATCTTATAAGGCAACATCGAGGGAGTTTCAATAACTCTGAAGCCGACAGGCAACATTGCTTTAGGTATCCTCGGAATCGAGGGACTTTGACTATTAATACGTTTAGAGGCAACAGGCAACAGTATAAGGCAACAAGGCAACCAGAGGGATTACCCTAAAGGTGCGTGTGTGGCACAATCAGGTGATTAATTCAGATATTTATCTTGTAATTAGTTATCTACTTCTGTTAAAGGCTTGCACTCCCTAAGATTACTAACCACGCAGTTTAAAATTGCAGAAATTAAAGGCAAGAAAATAAAAACCTACAACTATTACAATAAACACCTGCGGGAATGGGGGAATTAAAAAATAAGAAACATAAATAATTTAACTATCTTGATCTCCACCCCGATCTTCCTCGAAGATCTTCCTCGAAGATTGATTGATTCTTGAGTATTGACTCTGACCATCTGAGAATTGATAGAAGAACAAAATACAGTGAGTGTATGAAGGTTCTTTTATTTGACATGGCAAAATAAATAATTTAGATGAATAATAGACAGAACAATATTTATATCTAAATAAAAGTGAAAGAAAAAGAAATAATAAAGAAATTTAATCGGGACTTAGCTTTGTAAAAGGCATGGTGCGTAATCGGAAGGCATCGGGACAATCAACCCTAAAAAGGACACACAGAAATAATCTTTTTTAGTGTATGACAAATTCTCGTAAACCCTGATTAGGGCGTAAATTAAAATATAACAGGATCGATTTGATTAATTATTGATTTTTCGACCTAATTAATTAAATCGCCCAAAATAAGTTTTTCGATTAAATTTTGTATAAAACTAATCCATATTTTAACTAAATTAATTAAACAACTAAATTAAGCTAATCAAAAAATTATTAACCATTAAATCAAATCAATCAAATAAATATGTATTTTAAAATAAATGATTTATAAAAAATAGAAAATTTTAGAAGGAATTTTAATTAATTAAAATTATTTATAAAGAAATACATTAAATAAAACATATAAAAAATAATACTTGCATCAATAAAATAAATAAAGAAATTATTAAGAAACTTAGCTGTTGCGATTGGGTGTGACACGGCTAGTGGTCCACCTGATGGTCCTTCGTCATCCCGCGCGTCAGATCCAGGCCATCTTTGATCCAACGGTAGCTGACTGAAAGTGCATAGCAAGCCATAGGAGGGAGATACACAGGAACCTGCGGAGAACATTTGAAAAAATATATATTGGGGCCAGGGATCGAACCCCTTCCCCTTTGATGAACAAGACACTCACTTACCACTTGCGCCGTTTCTGGATCTTGTTTATTTAATCACCTACTCAAATAATATATGTTACAAATTAATATAACAAAAATTAAAAAAAACTGAACACGCTCGTTCCCTTCCTTCTTCTTCGCTGAAACAGAGAACTCATGGCCTAGAACCTCCCTTCTCAAATCCTGCAAACCTTCAAAAATAACCATAAAAATAAATCCAGATCGACTATATGTTTCTTCACGGATCCAATGGTATAGCTTGCTTCAGCTAATTTTTCTCCTAATCAAAAAAATCCCAATTCAGAGTTGAGAACCCTAACAATGGTGGATTTAGATTCCTGTGTTCAAACTCGAATTAAACCATCCAAATATGTTGCAATCATCATTATAAGTATGAATATGCGATTAAAATGTGTTCATGATGCACAAATTGTTGTAATCGAAAAAATATAGAAATTGCAAACCGTGAAGCTTTGAATGAGTCGATTCAGAAAGCTTTGGTCGTTGATATTGATCCGGTTGGCTTCAGAAAAACGCCCAGGAACCTTGTTGATGCTTGGAACGATTTGACTTCGCCTGGAATTCAGTATGCAGATTAGCTCTTATTCACGTTTTCTCCTTGTTGTTGTTTTTTCGAGTTCTGCCGCAAAAATCCCCCTTCAAGTATCAATTTCCTTCTGTTTATATAGTGGAAGAATTAGGTTTAGAATTCAATATGATAAAATCCAATTTTGGTATGATTTTCTTTGATGGAGATTTGATATGAAACCGCAAGTTCCATCCATTTTCGTTTTGGTCTTTTTGATGCCCACTGAGAGATTTTTCTTTGTTTTTGGGTCTAGCATCACTTAAATCAACAAATATAATAGCCATACTAATTATACTAACGTGACACTTAAAACATTTTTTTTTTTGTTTTTTTCTTCTTATTTTAATAACTTATTAATAATAATAATTATAATAATAATAATAATAATAATATACTTAACTTAATAATTACTAAAATTAATATCCTAAAAAAAATTAATATAAGATAAGGTTAGAACTAGAGTTAGCAAATAAAAGACAAAAATGTCCAGAATGAGATTCGAGTCCGGGGCTGATACCTGCGAGCCTTAATCTCTTACCAATTATGCCAATTCACTTATTCAAAATAAAATGGCTTTCGTAAATATATGAGGGCAAATTTTAGGGTATGACAGGTGTCTATTACAGCATTCGAATAAGCAAAATAGAGGGTATAATCCCATTCCAAGTCCTAGCACCAAGCCTGTGGCCTAAGGCAACAAGGTTGTGGGCAGCTTGGTTATGGTTTCTACCAACAAAAATAAAATATAAAACTTGACAAGAAGTAGCTAAAGACAAACAATTTAACACTAGAGGATCCAACTCAACCACAATTGACACTCCATTTAAACAGTCAATAACCAAAAGCGCATCCGAATACAAAATCATTTTCTTGAGATAGAGTTGTTTCACCTTATCACACAAGACTATGAATGGTACCTTGATAGAGGTGCTAGCAATCATGTGACTCATCACACAAAGAAATTACAAAATTTCAAAGACAACAATGGTAAGAGTTCATTGTTAGTAGGTAATGGTAAAAAAAACTTAAGATTGTTGCCTCTCATTCATCAAAACTAAACAATCTAAATCAATATGATGTCTTGTATGTACCTTCCATCACAAAAAAATGTATTGAGTATGTCCAAATTAACTAGTGGCAACAAACTAAAAAAAGAAGACAATTTTAAAAGGGAAACTTAAAGATGGTTGATTAGAATAAAAATCCATGTATCTACATGTCTGACAAAGAAAGTTGGCATACAAAACTTGGACATCCAAATAATAAAGTTCTAAACGAAAGTATTAAAAAGTTGCAATGTGAAGATCTCACCCAATGACAACTTTATATTTTGTGATGCTTGTCAACTAGACAAGTTCCACTTGTTACCTTTCACACCTTCTTTGTTGTTGGAGTTACAATAGGCTGTTTAGATCAGTGTGATTGAATGTTGATTAACAAGATTCAATCACACTGATCAAAATTGTCTCTGGTTCTTCCCTCTTCACTTGAGTGAATCAACCAACCTTAGTTACAAGATGATTCTGTTGCACAATTGATAATGCAAGAAGAAGAAAAGATGAATTTGAAGAAAGCGAGTTAGGGTTTCAACGAAAAAGGGGAAGAGGAAGAGAATTTCTGCAGAGTTTCTCTCTTCTCACAAACTGTGATTTTATTTTCTATTATGCAACTGCATTAAGTGTTTGCAACAATAGGGGTTACTCCCTATTTATAGTTCTTGAATTTTCTTGCCCCCTAAACAAATCTCAAAATACCTAATTCTACTAACACTATAAAATTAGGCCTAAGTCGAAATTCCTGCGAGGCCACCTCCTTTGACATTTCGACAACTATATAACTTCGACACATACTAAGCTATATCGACACCGCCTTGATTTTGTCAAATAACCTACTTCAGCACAAGGAATTATATTGTTGTAACATCTAAATAATCTTCATTATGATGTTTGAGGACTTGTCCCAATTTTGTCTCCATCTAACATAAACACTGTATACATTTTATTGATAAGAGATGCATTAAAATATGAACAAATTCAACTAAAAAATAAATTTAACTAACTTGTACTTTAAGTACACTGACTAAAATAAATTACGTTAACTTGTAGCTAATTATGTTAACTAAAATATTAGAGTTTGATTTTAGTTATTTTTACAAAATTAATTTGTAAGGTGTCATTCAATATAAATTCTTTAAGGTTTTTTCTTTAATCGATATAAAATTTGAGATTTTTTTCAGCTCACGTCTATCACTCTTTTAGGTTTGACGCATAAATATAAATGATATGTGATCTAAGTTTCGGTTGATTGCCTTTGATATCATATTAGAATCTAATATAACTCTTTATAAAACAAACTTGTAAGATGAGTGATATGCCTCTATATAAACTCTTTGAGAACTTGTTACGTAATCAATGTAGAATTTGAAAAAATTTCAATTTGTGTTTTCCGTTTATCTTTCATTTCCTTATAATTTTTAATGATTAAGATATGAGAGAAGTTTCTAAAAAGTGATTAAATTAATTTGGTTTTATTTTCCCATAAAATTATGTGATATTCCGGTACTATTGACATGTCTATATTGCTTAAGCAAGCTATGAAGGATTAATTAAATGCTTTGAGATGCAACTTCAACAACAAATGTTTGAAAACACAAGTTAATTAGTTCTCCTTTCAAATTTCAAATGCTTATATATGTGACAGTACATCCGGTAGAAGGATAAATTAAATGCCTTGAGATGAAACTTCAACATCTAATGCTTGTAAACATAAGTTAATTAATCCTCCTAATTAAGTTTCAAATGCTTAATGATATCACGCCTTTAGGGATGTATCACCTTTTACTAGTTCTCCACATGACAACGATGAAATATTATTAGGAAAATGCTAACCAGTGTTTTTGAAGTACTTTTTAAGTGATTAAAGTGGTAAGTTTTTTTAAAAATGCGTGCATTCAATATATTGAAAATGGTGAATTCTTATCTACTCAATTCAAAAAGTTGGGTAAAGTTACATTCAGTGTAAAATATCTTGGAAACAACAAATAATTATACTATTTAATAATTAATTAAATGTGTTAAAATGAAATGAGATCTTGTGATTGGTTGAAGGTACACTGCTCAACTTTATGTGATGGATAGAGAAGTTATCCCCATTGAAAATACATTAGAAAGTGAGATCATGACTTTTATAAAGAATACTTTCTTTATTTAGTATGCTTAAAAAGTGCCCTGAAGGCACTAGTTAGCAAGACCCTTATTATTATTATTATTATTATTATTATTATTATTATTATTATTATTATTATTATTAGTATTATTATTATTATTATTAAAAATAGGACTAGTAGTAATTTTTAATTGTTTTTATAATTTAAATATTTCCTAATACTTTTAAATGTATATTTTGAATATACGAATATTTAAAATATTTAGGTGATTAACTATATTTTACAATGGTCATATTGCTAAGGTTTTGTATTTTTGTTTGACATGATAATTTTTGAGTTTATAATTTATAATTTATAAGTTTATAGGATATTAAGATAACGATTTTTTAATTTATAATTTATTTTACTAATTTATAATTTGTTTTCTAAACGTTATTTTAAATGATATTTTAGCTTATTTTCTTCAAATTTTATCTTATTCATTTCAATTAAAATTTATTTTTATCCTCAATAATTTATTTTAATTTTAAATAAAATAATTATAAGTATCTTTTATATCACTTTAATTTATCAATTAATTGAAGTGTTAATTTTGTTTAACACTTCATTTAGTTTATCCTCTATCTATAAGTCATTAACCATTAATTATAAGGTATAAATCATCCGGTCATCGGACACCTATTATAAAGTTATTATATCATTTAATTTTATCCGTCTAACATATTTAATTTGTGTTTTTTTTTTTTGAAGAAGCAAAAATGGAATATATTCAGAATAAAAGCTCTAGCATGAGACATGCTAAGATTACATCAGTGTATCTTTGCTGTTACAATTACACCTCAAACACACCTCATGCTAAGATTACATCAGAATTGCATATCTGTTACAATTACTTCTCAGCCACACCAGCTCAATATAAATTATGCAACACCAATTTTCACCAAAAAGCACAAAATAAACAGAGTGCAGTTCCATCAGTCCCGGGTGCACACGAGAAAGCACTGCGATCACCCTAAAGCTTCCAGCTCGGATATTATATGCTATAAGTCCCAAACCAGTCACTCGGACTAGTTGTGTTAATTAATTCTAATACATACATATATTTGTTGGCACGTGACTAGTTGCTTGGCGCCTTTCTTTCGGTTCTTCGCTAAATCGCTAAATGAGTGGTCATTATTAAATTTAAAAATCAACAAACTTTTTATAAAAGTATTTGTTGCGAAGCACATTTTTATTTGTAAATTGTAATATGTATATTTTATTTTCCCACTTTCACGTTGCGAGTTTGTTTCATGTATAAATATTATTGTTACTCTAAGAACACGAGAAAAATAGTGCTTCTAGAATAACATATATCTATTTGATTATTTTCTTAAACAAATATTTGTAAATTCTTTTATATATGGACCCTTACAAGTATTTTCTCCGTCTCAAATTATATTATGCAGATTAAAATGATTAATTTTTTTTTTTGCATAGAAATGAGAAATTATAAAATAATTTATAAAATAATGCTTTGCTAATGATATGAAAAAGAGAAATTTAATCAATCAGTGGTGATTGGCGTTGAATTTGGTAGGAAGAGCCACGATTCGATCCCCGCAACTGCGATCGGAAGAAGGTTTGACCCACTTGATATCAGAGCTGATCCCCCAACCGGACTACTTACCACTAGGGAAGTAAGTAAGCTTGAATGCTACATGTTGAAGACTAGCAAATATCTTTATTAATTTATCAAAATAACAAGCTCAACACAAACACATGCATAAGACCGATAATGAGCATGAGGATTGACAAGCACGTGATCATGGCTTGCTAGGTTATATATGTTAGAAAATCAATTTCAACCGAATGTAATCGAGGCTAGAATCGTAAACGGAATCACTTTCCTTATAAGTATTTCAAGCACTCTCAGTATGTCTTAGAGTTGGAACGCAGGAATACCCAGGATAATTCAGCCTTTTATCGAGTTTGCGTAAGACCGACGAAAACTCGGATGTAGCGAAGAGTGTCTGGAATTTTAGTGAAGATGATAGGCTTATTAAATGTACATTTTGTTATTGATTTTTGAATCAAGAATAAGGTTTTTATAGGCCACTTTAGTATTGTTTCATAAGGTAGCGACCCTTCGTGAAACAGTTCCTTTTCCAAAAGTTACAATGCTTGGCCTATTGCAACATTTACTAAGAGTTGCATGTTTTCATTCTGCAACACTTCACGAAGTGTTACATATTTCTAATTCAAACTACAATCAGCCTATTGCAACACTTCACGAAGTGTTGCCTATTTTCATATTCAAAATACAAACTTCACATAGACATTTTCTTGTCATTTTGGAACACACCCATGGTGATTAAATATTATTAAGTATTAATAATTTCCAACAATCCCCCACTTGTTCTAATAATGACAAGATCAATTCCAGAAAAAGGAAAACAAAGAATGTTAATACAATTAAGTATCTTTCGATTTTAAACTTAATCTTAGTAAGGATAACACAAAGTCTAATCGGAATATTAGGTAGCAATGCTTTTAAACCATTAATCCATATGATTATACCGGCGTTACGTTACACACATTCTTTAAGGGTTCTTCGCCTACATTTCTCGCCTAGCACTTATTTATGGCCATGTGCTATCCTGTTTCATGAATTTTTCATGAGAGAAACTCCAACTCTCACTTTGAGACGACACCATCTCGAAATTCACATAGGTGAAGTTCATATTGTGTCTTTTTCCATGAGACACGTACCCTCGGTATTGAACTTCATTAAGAGTTTGAAATAAAACTCAACCCTCGTTTTAAGGTCAACATTACCACGAAATGTTTGACAATTATCCAAATCAGCGACTTGTTGTTACCCATTGAAAATCTTGAGGTTAATGTTCTGTTAACGTAAGATTGGGTTGCCGCCATTGTCGGAACTCTTACTCAGGGAGTTTCAATCTCCTACATCTTGAGGTTGTTTTTACTAAGTCTCTGGCCAGTGGCTTAGTAAATGAATTTCCCAAATTATAGATCGATCGTATATATGCGAGTAAATGATTACATCTTTAATCAATTTTCTCACGAATGTCTAAGGCCTCAGTGCCCAGACTTTCCATATTACACTTATATGAATTCTCTTGCTAAATTGGCTTGACTAACACATTGTGTTAACACCTTTGAAACACTATATTTAGCCAATGGAACTTCCGACAGAAGGTCCCTCAACCATTTAACTTCTTTTATTAGTGGAAGCGAGATCCACACACCATGGTTCCATGGTCAAGAGAGTGATCATGTTTGTTTCTTGCTCTTCCAAGAAATCTCACCTACAACTAGTGTAAATATCCACTCAGTTGTAATTTTATGATCTCCAACACTCGATATCCAACTCATATTGGTATATCCTTCTAATATGGTAGGAAACCTACCATGATGGAGGTCAAGATTTTGGTTTCTTTAAAAGGTAATCGAAAATCCTTGTGATGGCCTTCCAATGCTCACTATTTGGATTTCTAGTAAATCTACTCATTTACTAATTGCAACTTCTATATTGCATATAGTATATTGCATTAGAAAACCAATTTCACTTGTGTATTCTAATATAGCCATAACACTTGCATTATCATTTTAGCACTAAGATCAAATTGAATATTCACTTTTTGAAACGTGACAGTTTGAACTTATCAAGAACTTTCTCAACAAAGTGTATTTGACTAAGTTCATAACCCCCACTATTTTCGCATTACGTTGATCCCCAAAAAAGTGTCAACTAGTCCAAGATCTTTCATCTTGAATGTGGAAGTTTTCTCAATATAGTGTATTTGACTATGTTTTAAACCCCCACTATTTTTGCATTACTTTGATCTCCAAAAGAGTGTCAATTAGTCCATGATCTTTCATCTTGAATGTGGTTTTCTCAACCCCCACTCTTTCATTTTACTTTGATCTCAAAGAGTGCCCACTATTTCTAGATTTTTCATCTTGAATGTGGAAGTTAGAAACCTCTTTGTTTCTAAGATTTCATTCGTCTCTTTGATAATGATCAACATGGAGACAAAAGAATATCACAAAATTCTTACACAACTTTGTGTACAAACACTTATCACAAGAATTAGATGAAAAAGTTTTTAGATAATCATGCATGATGATGCAAGAAGGTTTTTAGATGAAGTGAGAGATTAAATTATGAGCAATTTAAAATAAATAGTATGAATTGCAATGAGTACCTTGTTCAACCTTCTTGATCAACCACATCATTGATGTACATGACACTTTAGATCCTTTTCTTATTTGATAACCTTTGTCTTCATCAAAACTAAATATAAGATGTATTCTTCACAATCTCCCCTTTTTGATGATGAAACTCTTTGAATTCTTGTTTTGATAATATTGAAAATTCTCCCCCTAACTTGTGTGGTTCCTCCTTAATCGGAGAATCTTTACAATGACAAAGTCAAACTTTTAATGTCATTGTTTCAGTGCTTGTTTTAATTCATACAAGGATTTAACAAGCTTATACACCTTTTTGTTCATCAGTGGGAACAATATAACATTCCGATTGCTCCATATAAATCTCCTCATTGAGATTAAGGAATGTCTTTTGACATTTATTTGATGAAGCTAATGCAATCAAAACTATAATTTTTATTATGCTTGCTTCTAGTGCATATGTATCAAAATAATCAACATCTTTATTTTGTCTAAAACCCTTGGTTACTAATCAATCCTTGTAGATGTTTTAATGTACCATCACTATGATACATTTTTCTAAACATCTGTTTGCATCCAATGGATTTTGATATTTTAAGTAGATCGAAAAGTTCCAAGTATGGTTTGACATTATTGAATCTATTTCATCTTGGATATCATTATTCCAAGAACATAGTCCTTTGAAGCTATTGCTTCCTTATAAGTCTTAGGATCGTCTTCCACTTGAAGAATAAGAACATCACGAACAAAACTCTCACTATTTTCTTCTGCACAAGAGAAATAAGTCGAAAAGTGATTTTGTTCGGTCTTATATCCTTAGCCTTTCAGACTTTGCTTATTCTAAGTTCGATTTGTTTTCAACAATCATTGACGAACTTTCGATTTATGTTTTCAATAAATCCGTAGAGAACCTTCCTCACAAGGTTTTCATTTGTGGGAATCTTGAATTCCTTATCCTCTGCGATAAGATTCTCAAATTCCACATCTCGGAATTCAATAGTTATATTTGACTCCAAATTGATAAATTTATATAAGTCATGATCCATTTTCGAATGATCTTTATATGTCTTCTAATGGTAAGTCTCCTTAAACTCAAACATGTAATTTACATTCAAATATATATACCACAAATCAATATGCTTAATTATTTAAATTTATATACTTGAATGATTTATAATCATGCATATAAAATTTAATTTCACAAAATAAATATTACTTTTAATATAATATGTTATATATAATTTTAATATAGTTATGTGCCTTTCATTATAAAGGAAACTTGAATGTAATTATTATTATTTTCTTTTTATAAAAGTTGCAGCCACTGATTAATCACATAATCATAATTTAAAATCATATGTAATATAAATTTAATTGTACCTCTTTATATTAAATTCAGCACTTGATAATAACCTTTTATATATTTTCACATTCAAATTTTTAGCAAAACAACACATTGGTTCAGTTGTGTCGTTGAATTCGCATGAACAAGCGGTTTATGTCTTCGGTTTGAATTTGGATGAGTGTAATGCCTGTTCATCCTTTTTCTTACCGTTTGAAACAATACGTATACATAGTAGCAAATGATTTACAACAAACAACATACTATTACTAAATCTTTTTAAATATTATTGTCTAAACTACAATTATAGAATACATATAGATATATAAATTCATTTCTAATTAATCTTATATATAACCAATTGTTACAGGAACAATATATATATACTTTTACGCAGTGTCTAAGTAACTTTTAATTATATATATTGCAGTTTCATATCATTAGACAATTATCTTATATAAAATATACTTAACACACAAAAGTTATGAAGTATATATATTAATGCAGCCAAATCAAGATTCAAAACAAACAGAACCATGCATTTGGAGTCATTACGTTGCATTGTATCAGAGTAACAGTGTAGTAACCATAATTCATACGCTTTGAATTTTAGAAAACCAATCTAGCATATATTAACAATAATTATTATTAAAAAATATAATATCGGTAATCATGCTCAGGTAGTAATTGTTAGATTAATTCCATTTTTTTTAGAATCTTGATATTATAATTTTTTACGGTGCTCTAATTTTAATAAAAATAATAACGTACCCGAATTTATGATGTCGATTCTTGATCGATTGTTAATACATCCACGATACAATAGTTCATCATATGATGAGTTCATCATATGATGTTGGAAACGGAAGCCTCAATTGCCATATTTGATAATACTTATAAGATTGTTAGAAAATCAATTTCAACCGAATGTAATCGAGGCTAGAATCGTGAACGGAATCACTTTCCTTATAAGTATTTCAAGCACTCTCAATATGTCTTAGAGTTGGAACGCAGGAATACCCAGGATAATTCAGCCTTTTATCGAGTTTGGGTAAGACCGACGAAAACTCGGATGTAGCGAAGAGTGTCTGGAATTTTAGTGAAGATGATAGGCTTATCAAATGTACATTTTGTTATTGATTTTTGAATCAAGAATGAGGTTTTTATAGGCCACTTTAGTATTGTTTCATAAGGTAGCGACCTTTCGTGAAACAGTTCCTTTTCCAAAAGTTACAATGCTTGGCCTATTGCAATATTTACTAAGAGTTGCAAGTTTTCATTCTGCAACACTTCACGAAGTGTTACATATTTCTAATTCAAACTACAATCAGCCTATTGCAACACTTCACGAAGTGTTGCCTATTTTCATATTCAAAATACAAACTTCACATAGATATTTTCTTGTCATTTTGGAACACACTCATGGTGATTAAATATTATTAAGTATTAATAATTTCCAACAATATAAGGAATACAATGACAATAGACATTGCAACCTAGATGCTACAATGTGAGACCTCGAAACAACTCTGGGATGAAGCTTAGAAACCTCTCTCCAATACTGATGATCCGATCATTGAAACCTTGAATGGCTTAGACCAGAGTAACAATGAGTTTTTGTATACAATTCACAACGGATGGTAAACCAATATCAAATCAACCTCTTTACAGGCATGCCATATGCACACTTCAGTATCTAACAAATACAAGACCAAACATAGCATTAGATGTTAACAAGTTGAGTCAATTTATGAGTATCCCAACATTGGATCACTAAAAAGGGATAAAAATGATGTTAAGCAACGCTTTATTGTCATTCGTTGTTTATTTTTAATCAAATAAAAGAGAATGAATATTACAATACATGTTAAAATATATGTAATCCTTTTATATTTGTTATATAAACAAATGTTAGTACAATAGGGAATAATGTTTTCTTTTTTATTCGGGGGCGTTTGTTTGATAATATTAAATTGTATTTTTGAGAATGTGAGGTTGTAAATCTCACATTTTCATTTTTATTTTAAGTTTTAATAAATTATATTTAGGTACTTTTTAATTTTAAATATATAATTTATTCATGAAAATTTGAATATTTATTTTCATGTAAAAAAATGGAATTGAGAATGAAAATAAATAACTATTTCTATATTATTTTAGTTTTTTTTTAAAATGAAAAGTATAAATAATATTGAATTTAAAAATATTTCTAAAAATCTTAATAATTTGTTAAACCAATTGATGGAAAAGTTTTCCAATAATAAATGCTTAAAAGTTATATTCATTGAGATTTGAGATACTTTTTTTTTAATTCATTAAACAAACACACTCTATGTTATTTTTAAGAAATTTTCTTTACCCACCTATCTATGGGGTCACCCCCAGCAAAAACTCAAAACTGCCCCTGCTTCGGAGATGAATCTCCGAAGTTTTTTTTTTTTTTTTTTGATTTTTTTTTTACTTCGGAAATGAATCTCCGAAAACACCAAATTTTTGATGTTTTCGGAGATGCATTTCCGAACTCAAAAAAATTCAAAATCCGTGCATATTTTCGGAAGTTCATTTCCGAAACTGTTGCTGCATATACAAATTTCCCTCCTTCACTATTTCATCATTTTTCTCCAAAACTTCTCAAAACCCTCTCTAAAACCCAATCAATCTCCATCAATTTTTCGCCCTAAAATCAAGTTTCAAACCGTTGATCACGTTAAAGGGAGCATAGAAAGCTACAATTTCAGGTAAACATCTCTCATTTCATCCCCTATTTCACTACATTGATCCACCATTCTTGACAAAGTTAGAGAAAAAGTCGTGTGCGCTTGGACAAATTGGGTTAGACATCTTGGTTGCACCACGACTAACCGAGTTGAATCCGCACATGCGGTCTTCAAAAGGTGGTTGGGTGATAGCAAGGGAGATTTGTGTCGCGGATGGGACACCGTGAACCAAATGCTTGCAAATCAACACAATGAAATTCAAACATCGTTCGGTCGGAGCAAGACGGTTATGGAACACCGGTATAAGGGGCAAATTCTATTCTCCCAATTGATTTACAACATATCTCGAACGGGTTTGAATTTTTTGTTTCATGAAGCTAAGCGTTCGGAGACCACGGGGACGGATAGTTCTTTATGTGGGTGCACCATTAGAACTACATACGGCCTTCCGTGTGCTTGTATAATTTCAAAAAAGAAGAAGTTGAATTCACCAATACGCATGGATGAGGTAGCCGACCATTGGAAGAAACTTCGTTTTGATGATTTTGCCCCGCCGAAGGAAAATGACTCCAAAATCACCATCTCCGACGAGTTGGAAGTGATAATGGAGAAGTTTGCTAAAGCGGACGACACAACAAAAATGCACATAAAAGAGCAATTGCGAAAGATCGCATTTCCGGAGACCACCGATTTGAAACCGCCATCTCAACCGGTTAAAACGAAAGGTGCACCGAAAAAGTCCAAAATTACACAAGATGACACGTCAACAAAACGATCTCCTTCCTACTTTGAACATGTTGATACATCGTTCCCGGAAATTCATGAGACACCGAAGTCCATGTGTAGTGGTAACAAAGGAGCCCATATTTCGAAGCCACCTCGCACACCGCCGATCAAAAAGTCACCGATTGTCTACATTGATGAGATGTCACTTTTTATGCACAAATATATCGATAACATCGTTGATGTTGGAGGCGACGGCAATTGTGGATATCGGGCCGTTGCGGGTTTGCTCGGTAAAGGGGAAAATAATCACACTTTAGTCCGACGGGAACTCATTGCGGAGTTGACTTCGTATCGGGACATCTACGGCCGACTATATGAAAATCAAGAAAAGCTTGTGAAAATTCATGATACACTTGTTCCATCACTTACCGGCATCGCTCCGGTTTCGAAGTGGATGTCATTCCCCGAGATGGGTCATCTAATAGCAAGTGCATATGATATGGTGTGCGTCGATTTGACGAGGTTTGGACTAAGTGAGACTTTCTTTCCACTTCATAGTCGACCGCCGTTGGACGCGTCGGGCCGCATCATATGCATCGGGTATCTACGATCGCGACACTTCGTTCAAGTGTTTTTGAAACCGGGTTGTCCTATACCGGCTACTTCTTGTCAATGGACGGCACATCGTTCAAATGAGGCGGAGACTTGGCCGGATCCGTTCGTTTCGAGAATGGCGGAGTTTGAAGAAATGATGAGCAAATAGCGCGAGCAAAATAGAGAGCGGTCGAAGAACGTGCCTATTTTGGACTTAGGATCCACCGATTGGTTCGGTGAATTTTAGTTCGTTCCGGATCGTTTTTTGTTTGTAACGATCATTTTTTGTATGTATTGTTGTTTATCATGTAAAATCGGACCGACTCAATACATATATAATATAAGTATGTTTTATGTTGTCATTGCCTATTTTATGCCTATTTTATATGCTTTTGGTATTGTTTACACAAAACAGAATGCAATGTAACAAAATGCAAAATTTAAGTCTGTTTCTGCATAATTCGGAAATGAACTTCCGAAATATACATGTCTGGAGCCAATTTTCGGAAGTTCATTTCCGAAAAGTCCCCTGAGGCAGGATAAGGTTTGTTGGGGCATCAATGCTCCAATAAGTCTATAAATACCACACACTCTTCTTCAACCTCTTCACACCACAAAACACAAATGACACAAACCTACCCCCACCTAGCATTCGTCTACTTTGAAACCGGCTACCCGATGCCGTTCCAATTTCGCTTCTCGCGCGACACGCCGTTTGCGGAATTGATACCGTCGCTCAACACGCTTTTGCGCTATCCCGAGAATCGAAAGGTTGTCAAGCTCGAGTACCGCTCGCCATTGCTTAACGACGAGGGAGGCATTAAGTTCACACGTTTTGAGATCAAGAACGACGAAGATTTAGCGGTTATGTGGACAACGTTCGACCGATTTTCTTCGAAAGGCCCGATCGAGTTGGACGTCAAACTTCAAAGATCGGCGGACGACGTTATCAAAATGTTGACTCATCCCCACCTACCCGTGTTCAACAATATGTAACTTTAATTTTCAGTAATATTATCGTTGTAATCTTCACCCGATTAAATAAAGCGAATCGTTGTTGTTTTTCATTTTTCTTCTGTCAAGACATAAATTCGGAGGTTCATTTCCGAATTTTATCATGGGGGTGAGTTCGGAGATGAACTTCCGAAACACCACATTTTCTGAAAATGTAACTTTATTTCGGAGATGCATCTCCGAAACCAATATTTTATATTAAAAAAAACACGTTTTCGGAAATGAACTTCCGAAAACACCTTTTTTTCAAAAAAAAGTACCGTTTCGGAAATGAACTTCCGAAACAAGGGGTAGTGTGGTAAATTCACCAGGGATGAGCAAGAAGGTTAGGAGGTGGGTGAAGAAATTTCGTATTTTTAATTGAAGGAAGATTGGTATTCATTTCCTAAGAAAAAAAGGAAGAATAGTATTCGCATTAACTTTATGCTTTTTTCTTATAAGTAAAGTTAAAATGACAAATGTGACTACAAAGACTAAAAATTACAGTTGAATTTCTGATAGAAACTTCTTAAATTGAAATAAATAATTTATTCTCACTATATAAAAAAGTCAATACGATATTAAATAAATATATGGATGTTGCTCGAGATGATGAATAAGCAAATAAACAAAAGTATTATTTTACGTAAATTAAATTGGGTGGGTGCACAATAGTACCTAAGTCAACAAAAGACTCCGAAGACTTTGAATTTCTTTTTATTTTTGTGGCAGGAACTTTTTCTCTTCAAATAGAAACAATGACTTATAAAAATAAATGTTTTATTAAACTAAATAAATAAATAAATTAATGTTTCATATATTTATTGTGTTTTGCTTGTGGTGTGAAAGTAAAGAATTCTTTGGCAACTAGTAAGGAAGGTTCGATTCGGTGGAATGAATAAATCTTAACTACGTGAAAAATTATCATTAAAAATATAGACGTGATTATGATTAATTTTTTTTTTTTTAAGTTTAGAGAAATGTGGAGGAAGTGACTATCAGGGAGAAATTAGATAATTTGTTATTTTTTAAAAAAAGATTAATAATCATTTACCTCGCAATATATGCGTGTTTTAATTTATCCTCTTTAAAATAAAATTTAAAAAACTTTCTTGAAATATTAAAATTCTTTACTATTAATATTTATTACATCTACTGAAAAAGTAAAATAAAATTATATATTAAGATTTATTATTAATTTGTGTATGAAATATTAACATTCATCGGTTCCTCCACACAAATGCATAAATTTATTTTGTTTTAGTAAAAGATATGTGCGTCTGAGCGAAACGATAATTCAACATGCACTGGCCCATATAAACAACATCTGAACCTTCGACTGTATCAATATAAAGTTGCTCATGGACACCACACCCATCCATATACTCGCAACATATATAATATAAGATTCAAGTTCCATTGAGATAAACAACAACTTAAACATTTAGATTTAGTGTTCACCTAATTCAGTGAAATCTTTTGCACAAATTCAAACATTCACTCGACAAAAAACAATTTTATTGTTAACTATTTTATTGTTTCTTGCTTTCCAAATGCTCTAAATACTAGAGAACCAGATCACCCTTACTTTATTAGAAAAAGTTCTTTCTTTTTCAAAACAAACTTCGAATTTCAATAGATGTGCAACATAATTCTTTTGAAACACCATAGAAAATGCAAACTAATTGGTAACATAGTACCAAATACCCGCAAACGTAGGACACAAAAAATATTTGAAAAATTGATTCATCTAAATCGCACCCGCCAACACATTGAAGTTATATTCTTGATAAATGGTGTCTCTCCTAATTTAAATGTATTTTATTGGTAATCTATTATAAATGATTCTCTAAACTAGACACGGAAAACACATTGGAGTGCACTCATAAAACCTAATTCATAGGTTTTGTCTTCAAAAACCAGAGGTTTGGAGAGATGATAATAAGGGAAGAACTTTTTTGGCTTATTAGGTTTTTCAGAAGATCTGGGAAATAGACCCAAGAATGCATGAACATTACTTTAGATAGAAAAATGGATTAATACTTGGGAAGCCCGGATTTTGGATTTTTCTTTCTCCATGGGTGGCTCAGGGATGCATGTACGATCGTCAAGGAGAATCAAAGCATTAATGTCAGTAGAAGACGAGATTGGAAGATGTTACGAGGAAAAGGCCATTGTTCTGAAACTTGGAAGAAGATAAAACCGAAGATGAAGATTGTTGAAGTGAAGATTGTAGAAAAAAGGGGCGAAGGTTCTTAAGGTTCAGAGAAGAAGTAACAAAAAGGGTAAAGAGACAAAGAAGGTATATATATAGCATTTGAAAAGTGAAACTTTTCAGTTTCCTCTTTGAATTAAAATCCCACTAACGATTTTTTTCTAATTAAAATTAATTAAAAGGTTTTAAAGTGATTAATTCTTGTGGTCGACGATAGCCTAGGAAATAGGAATGATCATGACAACTTGCACGCACTTCCTTGACGTGATAGTTTGATAGAAAGTAGTCATGATGAAAATGACGTATGCAGACTACTTTAAATAGTGTCGAGAGTTTACTAAAAACACCACTTTCTTCCATTGTGTGAATTTGAACTTCAATTTTTGGGGGGCATTTGTCAGCCTGAGAATCTGAACTTCAATTTTTTGACAAAAAAGTGTAAGAAATGATCAGGTTAGATTTTTGACAAACTGATCATTTTAACTAAAGTGGTGAGTTCGACTCGCCTATCAATTGTGGTGAGACTTAGTGTATTCTGAAGTCCAAAGATTGGATATCATAGAAATCCACTAAGCTTGGTTTGGAGAAATATCAGGAACATATCTACAAGATTAAGCTCACTCTCTCTTCAAAATATGTTTAGAATCTCAAAAAGGTTTGCAATGATTTAGTTTAATCGACAGGGACAACTAGAGGACTTGAAGATGTTTTCAACTTAAGAATTTAAAAGATGTAAGAACAGTTGTTGATCTGAGTAGCAGTTTAGAAGCAGTTCAAAGACTAAAGACATGTGGAAGCAAAGTAGAGGACAATGTCCAAGTAATAGGATACGTGTCGAGTTTTAGGGTGGTGATTGTTATCAACAGTTATTGATGTTTAGTATATGAGTTGATTTCATTCGTGTAATCAAGGTTCGCAAATTTTATCATTAATCCTTAGCTCAAAGTATCAAAGTCACTCAGAGAAATTTTTTTATGAGAAAACATGTATGAATCTGTGTCCCTTCTATAATTCTTTAATCCAAGCATTCAATTTATTTTACTTTTATTTGTGTTCGATGTTTACTCTATCTCGTCGAACATTTCTACATTGTCCTTATTGAAATTTCTATCCAAATGCTCTATATTCAAACATCAACATTCAAGCGCACACACTTTTTATTCAAACTATTTTGCACAAGCTGTGTATAATTTTTTTCCGAATTAATTCATTAAATAAACTAAAACTTGTGATTTGATTTTCTGAAAACATGAAAAAACACTTATATAACTCTTTTTAGAAATATACTAATTATTAATTATTTCATCCGCTTCTATTTATAAAATTCTTACAATTTTTTTAATATTAAAAAAAGTTGATATACTAATAGATGTATATAATTTGTATTATAATTGCAAAATTAACAATGCTGTAAAAATCTATCATATTGAAATTTTTTATTTCATGATAAATTAATAATATTTATAGTGTTAGTATAGAATTTTATATTTAGTAATTATGGAGATAGTGAAGGGGAATATTTTGTGATAAAGAAATTATATATGCATTTGGTAACCTACTAAACTAAAACCGACAAGAGAAGTAGAACGCATGGGTACCACAAAGACTTGAGTGCCTTTTTTCATGCCCGTTCGTTTCCTGTCCTGGCCGGCCTTAGAAAGAAAGAAAGCAATGTGATGCATGCGAGTGAGTCAATGAAATGATTCAACCATGAACCAATAACCACGCCATACCTACTCACAGCCATGGAAACAAATCATATTCTGTAAATTCTTTAAGAAAAATTATTTAGCACCATCGGTTACGTTAGGTGTTAGTCTTTCTAATTATATATATCACGATGTAATTTTTTATGAGTTCAAAGGTAGTGCACAGTCAGTGTAAAATATTTTACACGGTTAGTGCATCACAACCTTTAAAAAGAAATATTTTATATGTGATTTAAAGAAAAAATCAAACATCTACAAAAATTAACGGTTATGATTTCACTGACAGTGTAAAACTGATTTACATGTCGGTGTATTTCCATTAAATTCATTTTTTATTTATAAATCTAAAAATGAAGTAATTATATTGTCACATAATTAGAGGTCTTAAATTCGGACTATGTTTGTACACTCAACAATGTTAAATTTTTTTTAAGGTAAATTTAACCGTTTATTGTAGTCATCCTTAACTCGAAAAAACAAGGAGTATTAGAGATATCCTTAGACAACAACGAGAACCAAAAATAACATTCAATTAGAAAATAATCACTACGAAAACAACACAGTAGAACAACCAACCAACGCATAGAAAAGTAATCATAACCTCCGTGTTGCAATTGCTCTAAAAGCAACTACACCAAGTCGACCCTAAGATCTAGAAGAAGAAGAGCACAAGCTACCCCAACAAAAAATCATTATAGGGAAGGCGGTAAGACATCAAAAAGTCTAAGAGTGGCAACTGGCCACCCAATGTACCTTTATAAATCAAAACACGTGAGAGGGTCTTGCTCCTAATCAAAGAGTGACGGGTTTGGGGGATTCGAAAAATGAGTATAAATCCACTTCCAAAAAAAGAGACATTACACCCTGTGATTAACATAAGAGCTCTTATTACAAAAATAACATTATTGTGAGATCTCCAGATAATCCAAATTATCACATGTCAAGTCAAAAGCAGGTCATGCAATTGAGACTTACCCTATAAAAAAACTCAAGACCTTCAATCCAATTTGAAACTGCTGCTATATAAAAAACGACCTCCTAAACGACACACAAATATGAGTATAATTCTTCCATACTTCCTTCCAAAATCGGGTTTTCCCCACCTCTAAGTAGATATAGCAACAATATACGTATCCGCTAGTACCCCCTCAAATTCTTCTTGAGTTTGACAGGAAAAACCCGATTTGATTAAGTTTAGATTAGGGTTTTCCCATAATTCAAAATATGAGTATGGGGCATGTAATGGAGATACTAGTATACATTTCTAACCCACCCTGTTGATTAGGAGTATTTGATTTTGATAATTTAGAATATTATTGTATGGTTAATACATTAATATTTGGTTTGTACTTTATTATTTAAAATATTTGAAATATATGTTTGAATTATTTTCAAGATTATTTTAATTTATTATTTCTAATGTTTCGTAGAGTTCGGGATATATTATGAGGTTGTAGATGGGGGAATGGATTGGGCGGGATACCCGAACCCGTTGGAGGCAGATTTTGGGTTCAATTATTTATTTCCATTTTGGTTTGGGACGAGGAACAAGTATTTAACTGGGATTCGAGTTTGGATACGGAGAAGGTAAAACTCGTTCTCGCCCCTCCTTGTTGTCATGCCTATTCACCAAGGACCTTCCTAATACCATTAGTAAACCAATTAGAGTTTTCCTCCACCTTAGACCCAAATAACTATACGTCTTTCCACCATACAGACACTCCCCTAAGACCTCAAGCGCTATCCACCTCCATTTAGCAAGAATGGCAAGGTTAAAAAGCCTCAAATCTATAACCTCTAACCCTCCCAACATCTTAGGCTTACACACATCCTACCATCTAACCTAAGCCACATTTACCTTCCCTTTGGCCCCACCCCAAATAAATCGTTTCTAGATCCCAACAATCTTGCACGAGAGATAAACATGCATCTTAAGGAATGGAAGGAAAAAGATAGGAATATCAACCAATACCAACTTAAGGAGCGCCACCTTACATCAAGGATGACAAAACAAAATTTCCAAGAAGCTAGACTTTTAGAGATAAGACTAACAAATGGCTCTCAAGTCGCTTTCCTTCTCAGGTTCGCGCCCATTGGGAAACCTAAGCACTCGAACGGGGAGGAAACTACTTTACAGTTTAGAAAGTTCTTAGCCAATTGAAGAAAAACCTCATGCCCCGTTTAAACTAAAGAAGAAACTCTTCGAGAAATTCACCCTAAATCCTGAAGCCAACTCAAAGCTTCTAAGGATAAACTTTATGGCCCAAAGATTCTCAACTGAAGCCTTATCTAACAGTATCATCAACATAGTAAATATGAGACAAAACTAAACCCTCAAACCCCACTTTAAATCCAATAAAAAACTCAATTGAAATCGTTCTCCACAAAGCATCGCTAAGGTCTTTCATCAACAACAAAAAAAGTGTCAACAAACCACCTTACTTAAATTTTCTCTAATTACTTATCTCCTCCATGAGACTCTCATAACCAAGACTGATGATATTGTGTATGTGATAAACAAAATTCATTTAAAATATTAATTTTAAAATGATTAAATATAAATATAAGAAATTAAATAATTGAAAGATAATTATGGACACTCAACAAAAACTTTGAGACATGTTGCATTAATTTCTTAAAATTATTTTCTTATATAAATATGTGCTCATTTTTTAAATATGTTCATTTTTAAAATAAAAAAATCACAATAAACAAAAATAAAAAATAAATATTTGATTACAAGATTACGCAATATTTTATTTATTCATTTTTAACGAGTGAAATTCTGAATATTAAATTACTAAAAAAAAAAAAATAATACGAATAAAGAGTTTATATAATCACATGGTTAAATCTCATTTCAATGATTTTATTTAGACATCTTAAGAATGACCTAGAAAAAGAAAAATAATACTTTTCCAACATTCTACTCCACTAGTATTTTTTTGTTAACTTTCCCTTTTCCACATTTGTTGTCTTTATAAACAAGACAAACTCCTCACCATCACTTCATCATTCACCTTCCATTATTATTATATATTCTCTCCTCCATTACTTTACCTTCTCCATATTCAACATCACAATGCATTCCCAACATTTCCTCACTTTCTTCTTCTTCCTTCTCGTCTCCTCCACCACCCTCACTTCCTCAACACCATCACCACAAAATGATAATGATGATAACACTTTTGATTTTGCTCGTCCTATAGATCGCAAGTTGTTAGGCCTAAACAAAAAGGAAAAGTTAAGTCATTTCAAATTCTATTGGCATGACATCTTGAGTGGAAAAAACCCATCTTCAATTATGGTTGTTCCACCAACATCAAACTCAACCACTGCTTTTGGTTTAGTCAACATGATTGACAACCCTTTGACATTAGGACCAGAACTTAGCTCCAAACTTGTTGGAAAAGCTCAAGGCTTCTACGCATCTGCTTCACAGGTTGAGCTTGGTTTTCTCATGGCTATGAATTTTGCTTTTGTTGAAGGAAAGTATAATGGAAGTACTATTACTATCTTGGGGAAGAATCCTGCTATGCATAAGGTTAGAGAGATGCCTGTTGTTGGTGGGAGTGGACTCTTCAGATTTGCTAGAGGATATGCTCAAGCTCATACTCATTGGATTGATCTAAAATCTGGAGATGCTTGTGTTGAGTACAATGTTTATGTTTTTCATTATTGAGTTAATTATTGTTGTTGTTTATGTTATGTTTATTTTTTTAGTATTTGTGTTTGTATGTAAACTATTCATCTAACTGTCTACCATCTATTATTTAAAAGTAGAATTATTAACTTGTCGTTGAATATTGGGATAATTGACATTTATCCCCTGCCATTAGGGCGAGTTTTGGTTTTCTTCCTATTAATTATTTTTTTTGGATTACCCCCTGTATTTTTAGGGTATCCCTTAAGCGTGTAAAAAACAGTGAAAACCCAGGGGGTAAATCAAAAAAACAAGTTTACAGGGGGTCCTAGGAGGATAAATCATAGAACTTAGGACCCCTGTAAACTTGTTTTTTTGATTTACCCCCTGGGTTTTCACTGTTTTTTACACGCTTAAGGGATACCCTAAAAATACAGGGAGAAATCCAAAAAAAATAATTAATAGGGGAAAACCAAAACTCGCCCTAATGGCAGGGGGTAAGAGTTATTTATCCCTTGAATATTTAATGAGACGAGTTAAGGTACTCAATATTAAAATATGTTTTTTTTATAAGCTGTGCATTTAATTTTCTTTTTTTTTTTAAGTTAAAATATTGTTTTCTGAATAAAAAAATTTTAACTTTGAATTTTTGAAATATCCTTAGCACAAGTTAGCAAGATTTATATTTTATAGATAGGAAGTTAAATTTTATTATACGTTTATTATAACTCGGTTATGAATGTTTGTTTAAGATTTTTGTATATTTATTAGAAATGTAATAATATTATCAAAACATATTAATATTTTAATTAAATTCATTATATTAACCTGTTGGAAATAACATATAATAATAATAATAATAATAATAATAATAATAATAATAATAATAATAATAAAACACGATTTAAAAATACCAATTATTTTAATATTGAAGAGTAGGAATAAGTATTTATTTTAAAACAAAATTTATAGATTAAAAAGACAATCATTTTAAAATGGATAGTATTAATTTATTTATTTATTTATAACCGTTTACACTTAAAACCAATTGAAGTGTATGTCAAAATAAGTAGACATGCAATTTTAGGATTAGTCAAGGTTGAAAATATTAGAGTTATGGGTCTTTTGTATTTCCTTAGCTTATGGGCTTTACTTTGTATATTGGGCCACACTACAATCTTGTATATATATGGCCCATTGCTTGTAACTCTACACATGGAATAACATTGTTTTCATTCAGTTTACATTTCAAATTTCTGTTTACCACCAAATGGCTTTCATCTTTATCACCTATACTATTGCAATATGGTATTAGTGAACAAACCATAAATTCCCAAATTCATCTTCCGCATTCATCATCATCTTTCTTTCGTTTTCTCTTCATACTTCATCATGTCGTCTTCTTCTGATGAGGAAAGACCTAAAGTTACCGATCCTCCACCAAAATCTGATGATCCAAGTCTCAATCCAAGAAATCCATATTACTTGCATCCTGGAGAAAATCCAGGTGCCACCATTGTTGCTCCTCCATTGGATGACAACAATTATCACAATTGGAGCAAATCTATGCGACGCGCTTTAACCTCCAAGAACAAAATCTCATTCATCAATGGTGTTCTTCCCAAACCCTCTTCAACAAACCATGATGACACTCCACTAATTCTGATGACATCCTTGAACAACATATCCCTATCAATCTTGCCCCCCAACCTGAACTACCCACAACTAGAACCTCTAACAGAATTAGGTCTGCACCAGCTCATTTAAAAGATTTTGATTGCAATGTTGTTTACTCTTCCACTTTATATGACATATCTAAATACATATCATATTCTACTCTATCCCCTGCATTTTACTCTTATATATCTGCAATTACTACATCCTGTACACCAACCAATTATAAGCAAGCCAGCCAATATCCGCAATGAATTAAGGCTATGAATGATGAGATCTCAGCTTTGACAGCCAACAATACTTGGCAACTCACCACCCTTCCACAAGGTAAGAAAGCTATTGGGTGCAAATGGGTTTACAAGACCAAATTTCACTCAAATGGCACTATAGAAAGACACAAGGCAAGGTTAGTAGCACAAGGCTTCAACCAAGTCCAAGGTATAGATTTTTTTGAAACTTTTTCCCCTGTTGCTAAACTAACCACTATAAGACTCATCCTCTCTCTTGCTTCTTCATTAAATTTACACTTGTTTCAACTTGATGTTCATAATGCTTTTCTACATGGTAATTTGGATGAGGAAGTCTATATGTCTCTCCCTAAAGGCATGACTCCTTCTTATCCAAATCAAGTATATAAGCTACTCAAATCTATCTATGGACTTAAGCAATCTAGTAGGCAATGGTTTGAGAAGCTTTCAACTATTTTACTATGTAACAATTACACTCAATGCACTTCTGACCACTCCTTATTTTTACATACTTCAAAACAGTTTTATACTTTCATTCTCATTTATATTGATGATATCTTAATTGCAGACAATAACTTAGATATCATCAATTCCACTAAACATACACTGCAACAACATTTTCACATCAAAGACTTGTGACACATGAAGTATTTATTGGGACTTGAGCTGGCTCGCAATACTAAAGGAATCAATATCTTCTAGAGAAATTACACTTTGGATCTGCTGGACACTGCTGGATTGCTAGGTTGTAAGCCCTTATCCACACCCATGGCTCGTGACACAAGACTCACCTCCACAGATGGCTCTCCATTACAATATCCTAAGCCTTACAGGCGCTTGGTAGGCAAATTGATTTATCTACTCAACACAAGACCAGATATTTCATATGTTGTACAACAATTAAGTCAACACATGAACTCTCCAACTGACCTCCATTACTCTGCTTCTCTGCGTGTTCTTCGTTACCTTAAAGCCTCTCCCGCCCAAGGTCTCTTGTTTCCTAGCAAATCAATCATTCAACTCAAAGCCTTTTCTGACTCAGATTGGGCAACTTGTCCTGAAACACAAAAATTTGTTACCGGATACTGCATTTACCTTGGTGATTCTCTCATCTCTTGGAAATCTAAGAAACAGTCTACTGTCTCCCAAAGCTCCACTGAAGAGGAGTACCGTTCTATGGCCTCAACAATTTGTGAACTACAATGGCTACACAACCTTCTAACTATATTACGCATACCTTTCCTCAAACCAGCTATCCTCTACTGTTACAATGCATCCGCAATTCATATAGCCAACAACTCTTCCTTCCACAAACGTACTAAACACATCGATCTAGATTTCCACTTTGTCCGAGAAAAGTTACAACAACAATTGTTTCGTCTACCTCCAGTTTCTTCCACCCAACAACTAGCTGATATTTTTACTAAACCTTTAGATCTTAAGTTGTTTTCAGAAAACATTTCTAAACTTGGCTTATCCTCCATATACCCCAAGTTTAAGGGGGAGTATTAGAGTTATGGGCCTTTTGTATTTCATTAGCTTATGGGCTTTACTTTGTATATTGGGCCACACTACAATCTTATATATATATATATATATATATATATATATATATATATATATATATATATATATATAGCTTATAACTCTACACATGGAATAACATTGTTTTCATTCAGTTTACATTTCAAATTTCTGTTTACCGCCAAATGGCTTTCATCTTCATCACCTATGCTATTGCAATAGGAAACACATTCAAATATTAATCAATCAAATCTTTTTCAAATTTAATGTAATTTATAATGATTTCTAAATGTTAGACTTAATTAAAACACAATAAAACTTTAATTGAATTTTATTGTCATGTTCAGGGTTAATATTGTCATTAACCAAAGAAGCAAAAGATTTTGGAACCAAAAGTGTGGAAAGTTGGCCACACAAGAATAAATTCAATGGAACACGTCAAAAAATAGGAGGTAACAAATCCAACATGATGAGCCACATATACCAAAGTAGAGAAACTCTCACACATTCCTAGGGTTGGCAAACGGGCATGTTCGCCCCGTAAAAGCCCGCGAAAAATAGGACGGAGCGGGGCGAACATATTTGATTGTGCGGGTCAAAAATTTTGCACCGTTCCGCAAAAAAGTGAGGGCGGGGGGGAGAAAACTCACGGACATTGAATCTTTTAGGCCTAGAATTAATAAAATTGTATGAAAAAGTTTATCCCCGCAAAAGCCCGCGTAAAAATGCGAGCAAAACGTGCTTTTCCCGCTGGTCGAACCTATTTTACCACCTCTACACATTACCCGAATAAAAAAATCAAATGGAGAAACATTTATTTTATATAGGTCGCAATTCTACGACAAGTAGTTAATGGGATATTTTTCTTTATAAATATCAAGATTTTGTGACACATTGAATCAAAATTCCCATTATTTTATTTTATTTTTATGAATTTCTTACTTGATACTCCTTAGATTAGTTAACAAATCCACACTTGAGGGATATAATTTCCTCCTAAGCATATCTCTTGAAGAAAAGAAAACATCTTTAAGAGCTATTAGCCAAAGACTAAACTCTCTCCTAAATGCGTCAAGCTGCTCTCCATTTCTCATCATCTCCATTTTTATCATTATTATAGTTTGTGAAATATAAATACAATAGTGTGACATTAATTAAGTTTAATGATTTATTATACACTCTAAATATTTGAAAACTATAGTAATAAAGAGAGAAAATGAAGAGGATTCTATTTTATTGTAAATGTCTTCCGTTAATAGACAAATCAACCAACCCAATGTCGTCTAATTTTGTCTTTTTTTTTCTATAATTAATTTTATAATTTTCTTTAGTTTTGTCATTCTCCATACCTACGGTGTTATAAGTAAAATAACATCAGTAGATTATCGATTAAAAAATTAAAATAAATAACAGCTGTGATCTATGAAGACTAAAATTACAGTTCAACTTCTTCTAGAAAATAGAAACTTCTTAATTTGAATAAATAATTTATTCTCGTGATATACAAATGTCAATATGAAATATTAAATAAATATATGAAATGTTGCATGAGATGATGAATAAACAAAAGTATTACTTTACCTAAATCAAATTGGGTGGGTATAGTATAGTGCATAAGTCAACAAAAGACTCCGGGGCTTTGAATTCTGTTTTTTGTGGCAGGGATATTTTTCCATTCCAAATTCCAATAGAGACAATGTGACAAATAGAAATAAATATTGTATCAACTAAATAAATTAATTATTCTTTTCTAATTTTATTGGGTTTTATTATGCTATAGAAGTAAATTTTTGCAACTATGAATGTTGATTAATTCTAGTGCAAGAGGTTATTTTTACAATGTGAAAAGATAATGCAAACTTCTGCTTCTTTTTTTTTAAGAGAAATTTACTTTTTTATATTTAGAGTTTTGCTAAAGTCATGTTTGCAAACAATGGAATAAGAGAAATAACATCACAACACTATACCAAATATGTAATGAGACTTGTAAAAAGTTCTTGTAAAAAGTTCGCACAAGATTTCACTAAGATGGATAGGGAGGTTTCCCCAAAAGGAATAAGAGAATATATAATGGGTGTGTCATCTCTTTCTTCATAAATGTATGTTTTCTATGATAGATTTCACTATTTATTTCAATGATGTTGGTGTGGTCTAAATATAATATGACATCTCATTAGATGATACTACAAATGAAGAGGACTCCAGGGGGCGTATCCTTTCGCTTACAGTGGCCATCAACGTGCCAACTTTAGGAGATGTTCTAGTCATGGAGTCTTCTGTCGATCTGTCCACACCCATCATTCATGTTTTGGCCTCAATAGAAATTTGGGATTCTACTGATCAACCCGCGGGGGAGTTTACTTTGCGCTCGTCTCCATGCGAGGTTGGGAGAATTCTTCCCACGGGTTTGATTGTTAAAATTCCTTCTAGTCGTGAACCATCGGGAAGAAGGCCTCGATTAGCCGTGTAAGATCAGGGAAGGTTCAATCTTGGGGAAGGTTCAACACTGACTCTAATCGCCTCGCCTCCTACCTTTTTTGTTTGCCCTGGTCCTCTAATAGTAGAGACATTTCGGTACATTATTTCTAAAGAATATTATGCATTTTTCTCGAGCAAGAACGAGGTTGTTCATTAAGAGGAGCTGGCATAAATGACATATCAAGTGCGTTAGATGCCAACTATTTTAGTATTTTGTGCTGTTGGGAGAGAAGTACTCTAGGAACACATCAACTCTATCACTACTAAGCGGGACTAGTATCTGAATGAGGTTACCAAAGCGAGCGGTCTGCTGAGAGAGATGGGAACTACTGTGCAGACTTTCGAGTACCCTTACTTGCTGGATGAGACATTGCAATCACTTGTACAAAATATGAAGAAGAAAGATGAAGCCCTAATATCCACTCAACATAAATTTCCTCAACGAAGGCCGCTCTTATTGTGGCAAACTAGGAATTTGAATATTCTCGCAAGACAATGAATGAACTAGAGGCATCTTTGAGAAAGGATCATGAAGATTGAAAGAATGTATTTGGAAGGTCTTCAGAAGATGCATTTGGAAAACTTAGAGTTATTCAAAAAGTATGTGAATTCGATGGAAGACAGTTTCTCTATTCTGCAGTTTTCTTTTGAAATGCCTTGTAGTACTTTTCACCCTTCATTGCATATTTATATTTTCCGAGAGAATATCCTTCGAGAATAAGAGATGATGGATGGGAAGCCGATCTTTATTAGGGACAAGCCAAATTCATATTCTTTGTATTTTTGTCTAGGGTCTTCTAACCCGTTGTATCATTTGTCGCGGAGTAAATAAATTTCATTAGGTACTACTTAATAGCAAATTTTTTGTTTTATTTACTTACCATTGTTTCTACCTATCATGGTATTACTTTAGCTCCTTGAGTTTTATTCTTCTGGAAGTTATTGGTACCCGAGTTCATGCTCATAAGTTCAATTGTGGTGATGTCTCAGGTTTTGAGTTTGCAACTCTAGTACGCAACTAGCATCTGAGGTCGTGCTTAGGGAATTTTACTGGACGTCTATGAGGAATGCTCTAGAACAAAGTTTTTCCCATCTTTCATTTCCTCAAGTTTAAAATTGGTTTGAGGCCGACGTAGTGGAGCTTAACTCCTATACTCTAGAGTGGATAGCTACCAAGAAGGGGTGAACCCTTGATATCTAATTCATTTTGTGGTCTTGTGAGATTTGTCTGTGTGACGTTGCTACGGGGTTCTGATTTCTTTTAGTTGTACGTCTATGGTGTTTTCGATAACACCCTTGGGTCTTCCTTATCCTTGAGATTATAAGGACAAAAACTTGGTGAATAATTATGCATTCTCATTGGGAAAAGATATTGCAATATATTATGTAAATTATGCTTTATGTATACAACAAAATAAACTTAACCAAACAATTATGTCGCTATTTATTTGTTTTTGGACGTGATGGTGTGGTGCATCATGGGAAACTTCACCCTTCATTTTGAGCATTTCTTTGTACCTGAAAAATTATAGTGATTCATTACATACTTATATATATCTTCCTTTGGCGGCATGGTCACCATTTCTTTCATTTGATTTATAAGTGAGGTCACGTCCATTTCCATCGCATTCTCTTTATTTTCTCCCTTTTGGCCAAATTGCAAAAACTTACGTGTCTTTAGTGTTGTAGATCGTCACTGGCTTAAAGTGTATCAGAGAGGATGCCATGTCCAGCATTGCCACGAAGTGTCTACCTAAGATGCAGTTGTAGACTTTTCTATAGGAAATCACTAAGAACTGCAAGTCACTCGGCCTCGCATTCCACCTTTCCCCAAGGGTGACCATTAGCTCAATGTACCATAGGGGAAACTTCCTTGCATTCCTCCCTTTTCCCTAGGGTAACCATTAGCTCAATGTACCCCAGGGGAAAGTGACCATGTCGCTTAAACCTTGTAGGTTGGCCATCGAATGGCCACTGCTTCTCTATTTTTAGCCCAAGTTTTTCAAAAAAACCCTGCATACATAATGACACAAGAACTTCCCTCGTTGATGAGGATTGTAGACATATCAAAGTTGGCTATGGTTGTTATAATTATCGAAAGAAAACTTTCATTTTGGATTCCACCTACCTTTTCACTATCCTAGAATTCAAGAATGGGTCTCTATGGTTTTTCTTCATATCCTGTTCCCTACTCATTATTAAGCACCATCAGCTCAACGATTCTTCTTTTCATCGTGCCTTCGGAAAGATTCCTTGGTCGAGGAAGGCCCCCCGATGATGGATATGATGTATTTACGCTTTCCTCTATGGTCTTCTTCTTTGTCACCACTATTATCCTTCTTTACTTTAGCCTTACTGATGGCCTCTATAGTTTTATGTATTGACCCTTTTTCCCAACAAGGAGACCATATTTTCTTGTTGTATTTCCTTCTATCCTAATATTCCTTTTGACCACCCTCCTACGTGTATCAAGTAATTCACATCTTTTTTGTTAGCATCTCAGTTGTATCCTTAAAGTGAACACATTCGTTATTGTGGGGACCATGACTATTGTGAAAATAACAATATTTCAACTTACGTGTCTTGGTTGATTCCCTGACTGGATAAAGATTCATGATCTCAAGTTCTTTAAATTCGTTGTTCATGCATTGTTGCCAAATTTTCTCCCTCAAAGTTTTCAAATGAGTATATGTTGAGAACTTGGCTCAGGGTCTTCGTCATCTCAACAACCGTTGGAATCTGTCTCACTCACCCGACTACGTCTAGAGTTCCTTACTCCTTGCTTCCTCTCTCTTTCTTTGGCTTTGAGTTCTTGATCAAAGTTAATATAGGGCTAAGCCTTATCCAACATGTCATTCAAGCTATTGGCTTCCTCTAACTCCAAGTTTTCACTAGACATACACTCTGGCCTCAACCCTTTCTTGAATATCCATCATTTCAAACTATCGTCCTCCCCCTACTTCTACTTGTTCCTTTGTGAATCGATCAATATATTTTCATAGTTTTGTAATTTTTTTATGTTGGGTTTTATTGAGAAAAACTATGGTGGTGGGTTTCCATTTTATCATTGTAAATTGGGATGTGAAAGAGTCACATAAATTCTTCCATGAACCTTTAGTTCCATGTGGGAGAGCCAGAAACCATGCAATGATGGTTCCATTAAGGGTTAACATGAATAACTTGCATTTTATGGCTCCTCGGGCATGATAATAGTTGAGCCTGATATCTATGTGCTCAATATGTTCATCCGGATCCCCCATCATGTCGTAACATCCCAACTTCATGGGCTTTTTAAGAGATCTGAAGATCATACTACAAAGGATTTGTCTCAAAAGCAGGTTTCTCTTTTAGTTACGGGTTGGTGCTTTAATGTTAGGCCGATTTTCCCTTTGGAGTGATTTTGTGGTGATCGACAATGATGACGATCATCTGGTGACGTGTGACTTCCGCTCATTCCTCTAGAACCATGAGGTAGAGTCAAGTGTCCTTGACACAGATTGCGGCTCGACAATCTAGGGGCCGCCACAAGTGGTTAAATAGTGTCGACGAGGATAGGCTTTGGCTCACCTCTCTGCTCGCCCGGCGAAATGGTCCACAACACAATTATTCTTAAGGGAAGTGAACTACAAGTTTTCCTCAATCCAAAGTATCCTTTTAGCGAGTAAGTATGAATTCTGCTATTGCACTAGGTTATAAACATTGTTTGTTCCTTACGTGACCAAACTAACTTGTAGCTGCTAGAGATTGTGGATCATTTATAGTCTATGAATTGTAGGTTGCGATGAATTTTTCTTTAAAGTTTGACCTCAGAGTGGTTGTAGCGGAGGTTGAAAGGTTGGGAGAACTTGGAAAGTCCAACGTCTGACTGATGGAGGTGCCACACTTTGCAACGCTGAAACTTTAGAAGGATTAAATAGGACCAAAGCATCTTTAGTTGTTGGAAAAAATGGAGCCCCCTTACCGAATATGGAGAGCTGGTTATGGCCTCTGGCACGAATGTGCCGTTGCGTGTGACAGTCGAATGAGTGGCTTTCGATGCTACCATGACAACATGAATTAGATCGATGGCATGTGCGAAGAGGAGATTGATGCTTTGATAAAGAGATGATCAATGATCTAAGAGAAAAAAAAGATTGACGATCTAGAATTATGGTAGAGGAATTATGGTTCTTCGTGGAGATTCGTAAGAATTAGATGTCGATTCCCATATATTAGCACTCCAACGCCCAAGTCAATCAATGAGTGAGATAGTAGTTCGAGTGAGTTAATGAGAAAAAACTTAAAATGTCGCATGTGTTTTATATAAGAGAATTAATACCCTTTTTGGTCCCGTATGTTAAAATCAAGATTCATTTTGACCCTTAACTTAAGAAAGTCTGTATTGGTCCCTTAACTCTTCAAAATGTATTGTGTTAGTCTTTTTCGTCTAATTAATGACGAATTTAGCGACCAATTTCTAAATTTTTTCATCACTAAATAGACAAAAATAACTAATTAACATAGTACGTTTTGAAGAGTTAAGAAACCAATATAAATTTGATTTTAGTTAAGAGACTAGAATAAACTCCGAAATTAACATACGAGATTAGAAAAGATATTAAGCTTATATAAGAAGGGCAATTGAAACCATCTCTATGAGTACAACGCCTTATGCGGATGACCGTCCGATCAGATCCAACGATGAGAAGTTTGTTGGGAACAAAATCATGTGTCATCGACTAAAGTAATATCTCACCTATTACGCTCACTATTCTCCACCATAGTTGCTATAGGAACTTGCAAGCAACCCGAATAAAAACTAAAAATATATACTAATTTAGTAAATAAATAAATAATTTTTTTGTCCAAAATTAGTTACTTTTACATTAAGCATTTTTTAATTTCATTTTTATAAAATACACTTAAAATCTTTTTTCATTTTTATTAATTAAGTGCACTTGTTAGCCACCAAAATCAAACCGACAACAAACTTAAAAGACATGTGCACCCCCAAAGTCTTAGTCCTTCTTCATGTCAGTTTTTTTCCGATGCTGTCGTATAGGAAAGAAAAGTGACGCAGCCGCAAGTGAGTCAATGAAATCATTCAACCATGAACCAACAACCACGCCATACTTACTTACCCACTCAGACTCAGTCATGCTTTTCAGAAAGAAAGAAAAATCTTTGGTACGTTAGAGTTATTATTAAAATTCTTTGACAACACAATTTTAGAATTTAAGTTCCTCTAGAAGTCAATATTTAGTAAATAAAATTATTTAAAATTTTTATTTATTTTAAAATATTTAAATACTAAAATTAGACAATATTAAATAATTTGATGTTAAATACATATTCAATAATAAAATGTTGGAATGCTTAAGTGTTTATTTTTTTTTAATATTTTCTCATTTAGAATATAATAATCTAATAACATGTTTAGTCAAATCATGTTGAACAGATAACTTTTTTTTTAAAAATAATTTAGCTAGTGTTAAGACTACCTCTGAAAAATGCCGAAATAGAAAAGAATAAGCTTCTGGAAGAAAATGGATGCTTGAACTTCCACAACTAAAGCGTCAAACTTGCTAAAGTTGAGGCCAAGCTAAGTAGTCTTAAAGTGAACTTTGAGGAGGCTCATATGGATGATCTCTTCTCTTGGGATCAAGAGTTTGAGAAGGCGAAAGAGCAAGCACAATGTTTGTACCCTGAGCTCCACCTTGGCGAGCTAAACTACTTTAAAGTAGTGGTGGATAGTCGCCTTGTGAAAAAGCTGATCCCGAGGATGACTAGCCATTGGATGAAGAGTTAGATACAACGTCTCTTCCCAAGGAGGTAGTTCCCACTGATGATGTCCATAAGGAGATAGAAACATTTTGATAGAGAACTTTCCTGAAGATGTCCCCTTAACTAGGATGTTGTGTTTATTGTTTTATATTTTTTTGAACTTTTTTCTTGGGTAAATCATGAGTTTCATATGTGCATTTTGATCATTTAGAGACACGTAGTGTCCCATGCCCCGTAAGGAATCCCATTTACGCTTAAGATTCCCCATAGGGATACAATAAATATCCTATAGAGAGTTTCCCGCAGGCACAAGGTTCTCCCAAGTGTTCTAGTAAATACCCCATCGGAAGTTTCCCGTAGGCGCAAGGTTCCCTGAAGTGTTCTAGCAAATACTCCTTAAGGAGTTGTCAATGGGCACAAGGTTCCCCGTAGAGTTCCTGTATATACCTTATAGAGAGGTGTCCATAGGCATAAGATTCCTCGTAGGGTTCCAACATATACTCTGTAGGAACTCTCCCATTGGCATAAGATTCCCCGCAGGATTTCCGCATATACCCTGTGGGGAGTCACTTGTAGGCGCAAGGTTCCCCGTAAGGTTTCAGCATATACCCTGTATGGAGTCACTTGTAGGCGCGAGGTTCCATGTAGAGTTCAAGATGGTGATAATAATCTATGTGGTGACTTCGTATCCTACGATACCTGCAGCACTTCCCTGAGTCTCCCCCTATTATATCTCTCTCGGGGGCAAGGGGTTCGGGAATGAACTTGGTGTTGGAGACGCCATGGATGATCTGCTTCCTCCTTGTTCAATGGAGTGAGATGCTCTAATGGCTTCCTAACGGCTTCAATGCAGCTTTTTTCCAAACTGGTATTGTGTTTTGGTTCCTTGGTGGCTGCGTGCTTCAGATCTTCCGCCATTTTTCTCTCTTTCATATTGGGTTCTTTTTTCAGCATCATTTTCTTCCTCTTTAATATAGCATACTGATATAGCCATGATCTCGTCCATCAAGGTTGCTAACTTATAGGCCAAGGATTCATTAAAGTTCCCGGCCTTGAGGCCATTCAGAGAAGCTCCGACCAACATCTCTTAGTTTGGGTTGGCGACCTTCACAGTCACATCATTAAATCTAGCCAAAAACTCGAGTAAGTATTCATAATAGCTATGTCAAAATTGACCATGTTCGTTGTAGAAACTGTAATGTGCTTGTTGGCTAAGGAATACCATTTTTCTTTTCAAATCCTAGTAACTCGACACTGAGTGCCTTAGGAGGTTCATACACCATGGAAGGATGGCTCCCTTTAATGACCTACCATAAAATTGCATTTAAGTAAGTCATTCACCCCGATGATATCCATATAGGTATTGGTTGTAATTATATGTTGATGGGGATCGTGCTTGCCGTCAAATGATACCATAAATGGTGGTTTAAAATTATCGAGGACCGAAGAGTACAAAATATCTCCATCGAGTGGTTGGAGATCCACAGGCTCTTCTTGCTCAACTAACCTTAGCTATGTGTGTTATTGTTGTAAGTCACACACTCTCCTGTAGCCTTTCATTTTGGAGATGCAACACTTCCACAGTGGCTAGCATCTTTGTTATGGAAGCTCACTCATTATTGTTGTTTCCGTGGGTGCCAAATGTTGGAGGCAATTTGAGGGTCAACACAAGAAATCATTTAACATAGGGGAAAGAGCAACACGCCTTTGTGAGAGACTCACCACATATTCATCCAAAACCTTAAGGTGATAGGTGTATGGGTTCTTCCATTTATAAATGCTAAAGTCTCCACATTTATAACCAATGTGGGACTCTAACTCACACTTGAATTATTATTCTCAACACTCCCATCAAGTGTGAGTCCACAATACTCCCCCTCAAGTGGAAACTCCTTTTTGTCCACATACACTTGTACCACCGTTGACACTTTTCACCTCTTCTTGGTCATTTCGATACACTTCTTCTTAGGTATTTCGATTTCAATGAGACACATCTTCTTGGACATTTCGATACAAGTAAGTCGGTCCCTTCACTCGAACCAAGGGCTCATGATACCATTTGCTGGTTCATGAGGAGGAGCATTTACCATTGGGCCAAGAGAAACACACAAGTGAGAGAGACACCACATAATCACCCAAAACCTTAAGGTGATAGGTGTATGGGTTCTCCCACTTATAAATGCTCAAGTCTCCATATTTATAACCAATGTGAGACTCCAACTCGCACTTGAATTATTATTCTCAACACCAAATGTACTCGTAAAAAAGTACATAAATGATAAGTCTACCAGCGAGGGTCAGTAAAGTAACAATCGTCTCTTGATAGATTGTCTATTATGTGAATTGTGTATATCCTTCTCCTTTTGTGGTCATATTCTTATATAGTAGTTCTGACTCATTCCATACGTAAGGCCTATTAAAGACCATTTTAGGTGATTTTCCATGATTAGTGTGATCTTTTAATGATAATTGACAATCAAATTTGATCGCCCAATCTCAGGGCATAATACGCTTAATCGACAGTAAATGTGTTATCCCTCATATCTCTAATCCACGCATTCTCTTAATAGTTTTGGATGTACACGAATATGACACATAAAATACCTCAACCTGACCCTGCTCAATCGAACGAGTTATCATTCAGAGCAAATTCTATTGTGTTCAACTATAATTCGACTCATTCATACATATTAGATACATCTATTTTAACTGGCATAATAAAAAAATCAAAAGTAATTAATAGTACATGTGCAATGACTAAGTAAAAAGAAAAGTCAATACAACATCTAAAAGTAAAAGTAATATATATTTACATGATAAAATAACATTATAGAAGTAAAACCTCATTTTAATTATTATATATTTTAAAAGTGAAATAGAAAGAAGAAGAAAAAAACAAGTTTCCTTCATTCTACTTCATTCGTCTTTTCCTTTGAATTCATCCACTTTCCCTTTTCCACATTTGTTGTCTTTATAAACAAGACAAACCCCTCATCATCACTTCATTCTCCATAGTTAGAATCATAACAATCTCACAAACCCAACCACAATGTCTTCCCAACATTTCCTCACTTTGTTCTTCTTCCTTCTCCTCTCTTGCACCACCCTCACTTCTTCAACATCATCACCATCTCAAAACAAAGACACTTTTGATTTTGCTCGTCCAATAGATCGCAAGTTGTTAGGCCTAAACAAGAAAGAAAAACTAAGCCATTTCAAATTCTATTGGCATGACATATTGAATGGAAAAAACCCATCTTCAGTTCAAATTCTTTCACCATCTAATAACTCATCCACTTATTTCGGTTCAATCAACATGATTGACAACCCCTTGACTTTAAGACCAGAACTGAGTTCTAAGCTTGTTGGAAAAGCTCAAGGCTTCTATGCATCTGCTTCACAGGCTGAGTTTGGTTTACTCATGGCTATGAACTTTGCTTTTGTTGAAGGAAAGTATAATGGAAGTACTATTACTATCTTGGGGAGGAATCCTGCTATGCATAAGGTTAGAGAGATGCCTGTTGTTGGTGGAAGTGGACTCTTCAGATTTGCTAGAGGATATGCTCAAGCTAGTACTTACTCGTTTGATATGAAATCTGGGAATGCTTGTGTTGAGTACAATGTTTATGTTTTTCACTATTGATGTGTTAATTATTGTTGTTATTGTTTATGTTATGTTTATTTTAGGATTGTTAGTTTATCCAAAAGTATTTTCATTGTTTCCAAATGAGAGAGATGTGTTGCTATGCTAATAAAAATTTAATAAAGTTTTGCAATCGACATTCAATAATATTGTCTTGCCTAATATATTTTAACTTAAAAGTTAACACACAAAAATATTATAGGATTTGTTTAACTTACATCCCATAATATATGGGCTTAATATGTACTTATAAATGGAAATAATTCTTACCATATTAGCCGATTTTGTAAGATTAAGTTAGGTCTAACCACATTTTTTAAGATGGTTCCCGTTATTGGATCACCACCATTTATTTTTATGCTTCAGTTGTCTAGTTCTGAACGTGAAAGAGTGTATTAAAAATCTTACATTAGACAATATATGACTTGAACATGTGCTCCTTTGACACGTGTGAGGTAGTTGTAAACTTGTTTAACATTTTATAATTTAAGATATTTTGAATATGAACAAACCAAATTTCTCTTAAAAAGTTTTGTTGGACAAGAAATGCAGAAAACTTTGGCCACCACAAAGACTTTAGTGCCTTTTTTCAGTTTCAGCCTTTTAAAGAAAGAAAAAGACATATTTTCTTGCTTACATTGTATGCTTCTTTTTTCTATTCATAGACACACGTTTAAATATATTAATATTTTTCTTTACAAATTTTGTGGTCAGAGATTAAAATAGGAACAAAATGTAAAACATCAACTAAAATGACAAAAAAGCAAATAATTTTTTAAAAAAAAAATATAAATCTCATAAAATAAAATAAAAGATATTTTCCTACTGAATATAACTAAACAAAATAATTTATCGACACAACAATCACATTTTCTATATAGTCAAATTTGACGGCTAAAAGTACAAACAATTTTTTTATATGCGGAGCAAAGAACAATGATAATCAAACAAATGATTTTCAATAATAAAAATAATAGTCGGCGAGCATACCTGAAAATTATTTATCCAGTTCGATCAAATGATCTACGTATGGGGGATATAACAACTCTCTAATTCATTATATTCAGAACATTGTTACAAGAGATTACAGATTAGTTACAAAAAAATAGTCTTCGCCTTCATAGTTCCTAAGAATAAACCCTGAAGGCTCTATAAAACAAACCTCTATTTTCTACCCAAGTGTTTCTCAACCTCTCCCACTTCCAATATATGAATCACTCAAACTCAAGGTTAACCTCAAAAGGCTACCAAATCCCTAAAGTATAACTCTAAGAATTTTACTCTTTGTTTACTCAATAGGATTTCTACCTTATGCAACTTCACCCTAACAAAAGAGAGAAACCCCATATTTATAACTAACAAAATATTAACGGGCCCAAGATATGACCCATTAACAAACGAATCCACAAACAAGCCCAAAATTGTCAGCACCAAAATATGTCTCTTTTCTTTCTATTTTTTCACTTGAGATTTTAAGACATATTACAACCAGTGTGATTATCCATTTGATGAATTTGTAGTTGTTATAAGCAATTAATCGGCTTGCTTATGAGTTTGCTAAATATGTTTGGCATTCAATTAAGATGCATCATCATGTGGAAAATTTGGTTTGCGAGGAACCAATTGTTGTTCCAAAGAAGAAGGCTGAACCCACGTGGGGTGGCAGAAGAGGTTTTTGAAATCAAAGAAGGGGTATGTTGAAATGGTGAACGAGATCTCAATCCCAAGAGCTTCAATACAATTCAAATGAATGCAGGATGTTATCTAGAGGGGTGTTTTTCTCTAGGTTGCTTCATCAAAAAAATCAACAATGAAGTTACCATGGCGGCAAGCAAGAAGGAACTAGGACATGTGGAACATGGCCTAGCTGAACTGCTAGGGATTAGTTGGGGCCTACAAACTGCAAAGATCTATAATCTTGACAGAATTCTCCTCCAATCTGATGCTTTGTCTGTTATTGATTGTATTAATCTTGTAAAGTTTTAAGGTGGTTTTGATCATATTGTTGCATATTGTAGGGATTCTTTTTTTCCATTCAATGGATTGGAACATTATGCGAATCGATTAGAGAATGCCTAATCGATTAACCAAGCGATTGAGACAATACCTTAAAAACCTACAACAGCTATATAACAAATATTTCCATTTTGGGCAAAGTAATCGATTAAAATTGACTCAATTAATGGGTTGGAACATTATGCCAATGGATTTGAACATTATGCCAAAGGATTTGAACATTATGCATGTCGATTAGAATATTATGCCAATTGATTGACTCATTAATTCGGCTCATGGATCATTTCCATTTTTTTGGTTTTTCCAACTCTTAGATAAAGGTGGCTCGCCTCCTCTTCATTTCATACCATTTTTCAACAATTTACATTTTCTTTAGAATTTATCTTTCTAATTTTCTTATTCTTTCTCTCTCTCTAGAAAATATTTCTTTCACTTTAAATTGTCTTAGTGCTAGTAAGTGAAAATTTGCTTGTGAGGAATTTTTTTTGTAAGTGGTCGTATTGTTTGTTTGATCTTGAGAGTGTGATACTATCAAGAGAATTTATTTTGGTTCGTGAGATAAACCAATTTTAAAATCTTTGCTTTGGTTTATTGAACTTTGTCGAATAAAGTTCTGCTTTTGAATATCGAGATCAGCCTGAAAATCTCAAAGAAGGTTCTAGCTTAGCATGTGGTAAGAGCTATTTGTAGTTGGGGATAAACCTATAAAAATATCAATACCGACTTGTGTTAAGGTTCGTGGACATAACCTTCAAAAGCTCAAAGTTTATAGTAAAACTCTCAAGAAGACCTCTTGGGGACAGGACTAGGACAATGTTTGGTCAAACCTGTATAAATCTCTAGTGCAATCCCTCTAACCCTATCCTTTTAATTTTTATCATTTAATTTTATTATTTATTTCCACTGCAATTACTCATACTAAACTACTAACACAATCTTTATCGAGAAAAGTATAAGGATAATCATGAATTTTAAATACCATAATTCATCCCCCCGCTTATGCTTGAAGTCACTAGTCTAACATTATTTGAGTTTAAATCTAAACTTGTAAAAAACTTTGGTTTCGGGATTGTATGATCAAGTCTCTATTTAGGTTCGAAATTTCATCACATTCAAAATATTTCATAGGTTCTTGGTTAGCCAGTGATAAAACCAAATTTTAGTTTAAGCTCAGCCTGTGATAAAAACTTGTTTTGGTTCAAGATCATCTCAATGGTAAAATCTCATAGGTTCTTAGTTAGCCGGGTATAAAACTAAGTTTCGGTTCACAAGCTCAGCCAAGTGTCAAAAGCTCTCAAGGTTCAAGATCCACCAGTGATAAAATATTTGTTTGAAGCTTGAAGACTAACTACTCCAAGTTTCTTGTTGAAATGAGACTGAGTGCTTTGATCCATCATTTCGAAGGAAGACTCTCTACTTCTCTCCGGATTTGCTATTTTGTTGGAACTTATCTAAAAACTTCATTTTCTTTGTATAAATGGTTTCAAGAGTTGAACTTACTAAAAGCTCTTAAGTTTATTAGATAATCTTAAGATAAAATCTTGAGGATAGGATTAAGTCATTTTTTACTGAACCTGTATAATTCTTGGTGTTCTTTTATCTTCCCTTAACTCTTCATTTTTGCACTTTACCTTCTGCAATTAATATTTCCATTGCTTAGCTCTAAAGCCTTTCTAAAATATTTTCAAACATTGATTTTTGATCCATAATTTTTTCAAACTTAAATTTTACTAAAACAAACAACTCACCATCTCACATATGTGGAGTCACATGTCCAACAAAGAGAAGCAGGCGACGACTAACGAGGAGATCAAGAAGTTGAAGAATGTTGGTTTCCTAACTGAAATGAAATATTCGACTTGGTTGGTAACATGGTCCTAGTTCTAAATTCATCAAATAAATGACAGATGTACGTTAATTTCATTAGCCTAAATGCAACATTTCATAAAGATCCATACCCATTTCCCAACATTGATCTGTTGATTGATGAGTTATCAGGTTATAAGGCATTGGACTTCATGGATGCTTACTTCAATTATAACCAAATATAAATGGATCCATTGGATGCATGAAAAATGATATTCATGACCAATCATACCAATTATTACTACAATGCCATGCTATTCAGATTAGAGAACTCAAGTGCTACTATCAAAGGCTAATGGACACGATATTCTGAGATCAAATAAGGTGTAATCTTAAGGTATATTTTGATGATATGGTTGTGAAGAGCCCTGAAGAAGGAATCCACTGTAGAGATTTGGAAGACATATTGGAGTCACTTAGAGGAAACAACATGCACTTGAACCCCTCCTAGTGTTTCTATAGGGTTCAAGTGAGAAAGTTCTTGGGATTTATGTCGACCCGGAGATGGATTGAGGCAAACCTGACAAATTCTAGGCGATCATTAACACGAGGATCCCCTTAAGCATCAATAAAGTTAAAAAAATAACAAGGAGCCTATCTTCCCTATCATGTTTTCTTTAATGTGCAGGTGACAAAGCACTCCACTTCTTCGCCACTCTAAAAAAGAAGGAAAAGTTCAAGTGGACAAACGAATGTGAGGAGGTGTTCATATTGTTGAAATTATTTTTGGCGACACCGCCCAAACTAACACGCTCGAAAGTAGGCACACCCTTGGAATTATATTTATAAGTTACCGACAAGACGATGAGGTTTGTGCTCATCCATGAGATAGACAAAAAGGAACAACTTGTCTACTTCGTAAGCAAGATATTCAAAGGCGCTACCAGTAGTTGGAGCCTCAAATCTAAATGGGGTGGTTTTGAAATAATATTACAAGGCACACTTGTCATACCCCAATTTTTGACCTAAGATACCACCTCATATCATTTGCATATGCATCATTTGCATCTCTAACAAATTGCATAGCTTGTGTTTGCTACTTGTGCTTAGCAGGGTTTAATCAGGAAATCACTCATCAGTACAAGTAACAATCAATTAGGGTTTTGTTCTCCCTTCATTTCAAAAGAACTATCTTCATCAATAATCAACATTTGGTCCTCAGAGATTCACTTCAACAAACTCAACAGCTTTGAATCGACTGAATTAGGGTTTTGACTGAAGACAGCATACTCCTGACTTTTGCTCAGGATTTGACCTAATGACTTGGGACATGACCTCAAGACCCCAAGTGCATCATTTTGACTTAATCCATTGGCTCATAACATCTTCTGCACAAAGATTGATCAGACAAATCCTCAGATCAGGGTTTTGAACTATCAGGGACTGAAATCAGGGATCACATTTGGGAAACCCTAAAAACCCCCAGGAAGTCAATCAAAGGTTTCAATCATCCTCAAATAATCCCTATGACAATATACAATGGAAATTACATCTCAATTCAAGACCTACAGGCATCAATTTCATCAGGTCGACAATTAGGGTTTTTGACCTAATTCACTGAACCACTGACTTTTTAATCAGGACATGGTGCCACAACTCAAACCATGGATCAATATCCTCTAATACCTCAATATGATCCATTCATACTATTCATTTGGTGAGGATAGCCTGTTTCATTTGAAATCTCAAGAAACGCGATTCGTCTGAAAAAGTCAACTGTACAAGATCACCATTGACTTTTGGGGAATTTTGGTCAACCATGACTTTTGAAGTTTTGAATCATCAATATATGATATGAGAAGTCATTTGATCAAGGAAAATCAAGAAAATCAATCAAGAATCAAAAGTCAAAAGTTTGACTTTTCATACTTAGAAAAATTTCTAAGTGTTTTTCAATGGTTTTTTCCAAACTTTGGAAGGGAATTTCTCAAAATTTCACCTACAAACTGAAAAAAACTTCCAACATGAAAGTTGTAGATTTTGATCCAATAAACAACTTTGACACATATAATTTTTTTCCATAAGATCAACCATTTAAGAGATATGGTGCTTCAAAGTTGGTACTTTTTGAAAACTTCACTTGAAATCTCATTTTTCTCAAAGTTCATGGATCTTTTTCACCCATTTCCTTAAAGGTCTTGAAGAAACTTTCAACTAGGGTTTTGAAGTATGCAACATGAGCTTTCCAAAATGTCCAAGAGCATGAAAAAATATGGAGTGTAGCTATGGTTTTGAATTATGCATTTAGTGATCATTTTCACTTGAATTTTCACCATTTTTCACTAAGTTTCAAGACTACATGACCTATAATTCAAGTGATGACACACCAAAGCAATGATTGAGAGATATTTTCTGGTTTAAGATCAGATAGGAAAGAGATAAGAAGCTTGGCCAAAATAACCATGGTTTAGTTACTTTAACCATTTGCATTTAATGTGAAAGATTCCATTTTATCTCCTAAGCCAAATCATCATTCTTGAAGCAACTTGCAAGAGCTCTTCATTCAGAATCCTTGGCCTATAAATAGAGGTTCAAATCACTCTTCAATTCACACCAAAACCTCACAATTATAGGTTTTCTCTCTTCTTTCTTGAATTGCAAGTTTCATAGTTTTCAAAGAGGTAGAAAACTCAACCTCCAAATCATTGAAGTTATGGCCAAAGTGATGGTTCTAACAACTCATAAACATCATATGGGATGTGTTTGAACCACTCACACACCCCAAATCACCCCAAAACTCAGATTCACTTTTCAACCTCCATATGAACATCAAATGAGCCTTATCATGCCAAAATCCACACAAGCTCATTTCTGTCCAAACTAATGCTTCAAACACATTCCATATATCATATATGAGCTATACCAATCATCATCCATAACCTGAAACACCTCCATCTTCAAATTCGATTCACTCTTGAAGCTTATGCAGGTCGGGTACCATGGCTATGCTCAGATGAATTCAGATGGTTCCAAGCATCCAGACACCTTCCATAAGGTCCATTGAAGCTATCCAGATCATCAAACAACTTCTGTAACACCTCTATTGCAGAATTCGATTCTCAGTTGGCCGTTTTTGAAGGTAAGCTCTCTTGAACTTCAAACTCATACATACATGCATCATAAATGAAAAATTGAGTTGCTATCTTGTTTCTGCACTATCACTGATCAATAGCCCTCAATCAATTTCACAATTCATCAATTATACACGATTTCAGATTGAAACTCAGAATTAGGGTTCTTAGTGTTCATCACAAAATTGATCACCTTAGAGCAAAAATAAATGAAATTAAAGGTCATCATCATGTTCGTCGTGAAAAACCAAGTGGAATAGACCCTTTACCTGATCAAAACAACACAGATTTGATGAAATTCAAAATTCAGTTAGGGTTGTGTTCTTGGCGCGTTTTTGGTTTGGAAATTTCAAATATTTGTTTGAAAATATAATTGAATGGAAGCGTATCATAAACAAGCTGCACGCGCAGCTCAGTTGGTTGTTGTTTTGAGTAGTGAACCTCAGGGCGTGGGTTCAAGCCCTAGTGAAGACAAAACCTTATTTTTTTTGACACTATTTTTCTCTATTTTCTTCACAACTTCACCAATTAATTTAACCCATCAAAATAACTTATTTTTTCTTCATTTTTTAAACACTTCTTATTTAATATACATATTTTGACAATATCAAAAAAAATCACAAAAAAAGATTTATTTAATATACTTTTAATTAGGTTTAAAATGACATGTTTTTAGGTATTTTCAAATACTTTAAATATTGTTTTATTTGATTTTTTCAAACTTAATTACTTGTAAATATTTTTTGTGATCAAACCCTAATCACTTAGGTCTTAATTAAGCATTAAAACTTGTTTTCAACTTAATTAAGTTAATTTTTCTCATATTCAAATCATTTTAAAACGAGCGATCGCGATTCTTTTCAAAACGATAAACCACTTCTTTTTGATTAAATCTTTTTAATTGATCAATTGATTTTCAAAACGAAGTGGGGCCTCTCGAATATTAGAGAGTGTAAGTCCCATTTCTTTTCTTTTTGTACAGTTTTTCTTCAAACAGGATAAACTTTTCAAACAAATCTTCAAACAGTTTTTCAAAAGCGAAACCTCGCGTCTGTAAATAAACAATCAACCATGTTTTGTAAATAAAAACATGGGCCTCCACGTAGGTATAAGTCCCAAGCCCTTTTGTACATACCCAGTACATGAAATTAGGTATTTCATTGTACGCCTTTTTATACATACACTGTTTTGTACATATCTCGATCAGTTTGATTTTTAACTTTGAATAACAAACCAAAAATGAAGGTTTTTTCTTTAAATCTTCCCAAAAATATACCATGGGCCTCCATGTAGGTATAAGTCCCAAGCCCTTTTGTAAATACCTGTTTACATAGCTTTGAATAAACTCAAGCGGACCTCTTCCCGAGTGTAAGTCCCGAGCCCCTGTGTAAACAAATGGATCATGCTTACAGGTATATTTCCTTCATAAACTCCATTATATACACACACTTTGTCATATATATAATTGTTCATACCTGTTCATGTTTGTTAATACTTGTTCATGTTTGTTCATATGTGTGATATGTGTGCTTGTTCAACTTAGTACAACACTAGGTTCCCCATAGCCTCCTATTGGGCTTCGTGCAAAGAATCTCCACTAGTTTAGGTTAGGACATAGAGTATGGTTTCCCGGTGAAATCGCTCTAAGAGCTCAAACCAACTATACCATGTCTCCCCTTGGGCTTTGTACAAACGAGTGACCCTCCCATAGCCTCCTCTTGGGCTTACAATGCAAGGACCCTGGATTGTCCCTCCCATAGCCTCCTCTTGGGCTTACAATGCAAGGACCCTCGGATAGCCTCCTCTTGGGCTTCGTACAAGGACCCACGGGCTTCTTATAAGCATCCCCAATATCCAAATCAAATACCCTAGGAGATTAGACATTTATCATCTCTATGATAGGAGTATCTCTTCTATATCATCACAAACAATCAATCAAACTTTTTTGCCACAAGGCTGGCTAATCAATCAAACTGTTTTACCACCGTACTGGATGATTAATCAAAGTTTTTGTCACAAGGCTGACTTCATTGAAACTTTTGCCACAAGGCTGGCTGATTAATCAAAGTTTTGTCACAAGGCTGACTTCATTGAAACTTTTGCCACAAGGCTGGTTAAACAAAAACATCTTTATCATTCTAAGCACCCTAAGTGGCATGGCCCCGGGCTTATAATGAAAAGATTTTCAAACAAAAAAATCAAACAGATGTATGTGATGATATAGATTAGATACATCTAGCATTTAGACGACATTTGTCTATTTTCCTTTGCTTCCACTAGATAAGTGGGAACTACGATTGCTCTGACTTTCTCAACATCCCTTTGAGAATACGTAGGCACAAGGTCAATCCTTGGCGAGCAAAACAAAACAACAAAAACCATTCAAACCTTAGCACCCGTAGACCCCGAGCTACAGATGCTCTGATTCCCTCTAAGGGATATGTATGCAGAGGATCGCGATGATCTTTGCGAGCATAATCAAACAAACACCTTAGGTCCCACCTATTTCACAAGAACCTCCACCATAACAAGAATGGAATAAATAAAACAAAGAAACCTATAGAGTACTATAGATACGTTGGGTGCTAATACCTTCCCTTCGTATAACCAACCCTCTTACCCAAGATCTCTCCCCCCACTTTTAAGGTTATTGCAACTTTTTTCCTTTTCCTCTTTTGGAAACAATAAAAAGTTTGGTCCGTACAAAAGAAAAATCATTTTTTGAGCACTCGAGCCCAAAGAAGGCATCAGGTGTCTCATCCCGAAAAAAGACAACGATTTTTCCCCGCGACAAAAAAATGGCGACTTCACTGGGGACCATCTTTTTATTGTTTCCAAAGAAAGGGTTATTTCTATTTGTTTTGTGTTTATTTTATTCTTGTTACATGTTTGGTTCTTTGGTTTCGTTACATCTGTGGATTCTGTTACAAGTGATACATTATGGACAAATCCTAACCCGGATTAAGTACACATAAGAATTAGGTGGAGGGTATAGTCATGTGCAGGCGCACGTGAGAATCCTTCCGCTCAGTGGAGGTTCCTTGTTTGTAATATATGTTTAGCGAGTTAATTGCGAAGACATTGTTGCTTTCATTGAACTGTAGAAGCTGAGAGACCGTAGAACCCCAACCCATCCTGGCCTTATTAGGTTGTGGTGCAGAAACTATTCAGGTGAAGACTTGGATTAGTTGTCATGCGGAGAACCACACTCAGACGAGTTTTTCTTGAGAATATTGCTGGCTCATGAGTTTAATTGTGGAAAGCCGGTAATATCCGAAAGAAAAATGTAGACTCTGACGTATCAGTAGAACATGTTTTGCAGGTGATTAACTAGAACTATCCCATTTTTGGTTCTCTGACCTCATGCTCGTGACGCTGGACCTTTGAACCTGTGTGTACCATGTTTGTGTTGCCATGTCTGTATTACCATGTATGTGCTACCATGTTTGCTTTACCATGTTTGAATATGTGGCATCCATGCATCCATGCATTCATACATTCATTAGAAAACCCATCTTTTTCCATAAAAACATGATTTTTCCAAACAATTAGAGAATTTTATTTGCAAACATTATAGGATTAGATTATGGAGTGGAAAAAAAGGTATACCAAGAGGTACGGTTTCAAAGAGCCTAATGTGGAAAGACTGAAAGAGTTAGCATCTTTCGTACAAGATCCTTCTGATTTTAGGAAAAGCCATGGAAAGCTTTTGCCTATTTTGAACACTCATGTTGATGAAGGGCTTCTCAAAACTCTGGTTCAGTTTTATGACCCCGTCTACCGGTGTTTTACCTTTCCAGACTATCAGCTGGTACCAACCTTGGAAGAATATGCCAATCTTTTGGGTATTCCTGTGTCTGACAAAATACCTTTCAATGGTTTGGAAGCCATTCCTAAGTCACCAGTCATTGCAACAGGGACTCACTTGAAGAAATCTGAAGTAGAGAGTAATTGGACTACCAAAGGAAACCTTCCAGGTTTGCCTTCACAGTTTCTAATAAAGAAAGCCTTTGACTTCATCGAAACTGGTAGCATGATAGCTTTTGAAGCTGTACTAGCCTTGCTCATCTATGGGTTGGTTCTGTTTCCCAATATCGACGACTTTGTTGATATCAATGCCATAAAGGTCTTTTTGAATGGAAATCTCGTTCCGACTCTGCTTGGTGACATGTATTTCTCCGTCCATCATAGGAATCACCAAGGTGGTGGAATTATTGTATGTTGTGCACCTCTGTTATTTAAATGGATTGTTTCACACTTACCTAAGTCTCCCATTTTCACGGAAAACCGGGAAGGTTTGCGATGGTCTCAAAGACTTATGTCTCTTACTAATAATGATATTCAGTGGTATACCTTGGCTCGCTGCGGTACAGAAACCATTGAAAGCTGTGGAGAATTCGCCAACGTACCCCTCGTTGGTACACAAGGAGGAATTAACTACAATCCAGTCCTAGCCCGACGACAACTCGGGTATGCAAATTCAACTAAACCCATTGGACCTACAGTGGAAAGTTACTTTTATCAGGAAGGAAATGATCCTCAGGGGTTGAAAACAAAAATGGTGAAAGCCTGGTACGACGTCCGATGGAAAGAAAAAGGTGAGGAAAGAAATTGCATTGCCATGGATGCCTACACCTGCTGGGTAAGGAAAAGAGCAAGGGAGTTTCAAATGCCTTATGATTATGAAAAACCCATGTTCCCTGTGGTGCCTCAACGACCCAACATTCCCACTATGGAGGAATACCAAGACACTTTGACCAAGATGAGGATAGAGAAAGACGCTTGGAAAGAAAAGTTTCGAAGAACTGATGTGGAAAATAGAAAGTTGAAGAAACAAGTGAAAGAACATGAAGAAACTCTCTATTATCAGGATGGATGGCTCATGAACAAAGATGAGAAGATCCGTCGGAAAGATGCCGCAATCAGAAGATACAACAAGCAACGCTCCGATACCTGACAATTGGAAGAATGTGGTTGACAAGCTGAGAGCTGAAAAGGCCGAGTTGAAAGCTCGCTATGGGAAAGAAATCATGAAGCTCAAGTTGCACAATGCATTTGGTTCTTCGTCTGATGAAGATGCTTAGGATTTATTTAAATTTTCATGTATCATTTGATTCTGTAAGGAGCTACGCTCCAATGTTGTAACATTTCCCATTATTGTAATAAAAAATGAATGAATAAAGAATAGTTTGTGTTCAAATGTTTGCAAGAGAATAATCTTTAAAATGTTTGGAAAAATCATAAATTTCTTTTTGCATGCATCATTCTGCATATCGAGTCTGTTGTATAGAGTCTCATCTTTTGGATCTTTCTCCAATAGATCGTCAAGCTGTCGCGTCTCAAAGTTTCTCGACCGCGCTCGCAATCAGATCACAGATACAATACTCGTTCAGTTCAAGCAGAAGAACAGTAATGGAACACTCTGAACAAGAGAATATTGAGCTTCGTGGTACGGTGACCACCCTTCAGGAAAAGTTGGAAAGTCTCACTACTCTGGTTGACTCCTTAATGGCCGCACAAAATCAGCCGCCGCCACCCAACAGTCAAGCAACAGTAACATCTGAGGTCACTACTCCAGTTTCTACGGTTGCATTCGGTATTCCATCTTTCTCTATGCCAGAAGGTTGGGGGCCCGCCTTTCAGTTTTGGTACAGGTTTCCGCCATAATTTCTCTGGGGTTCAAACAGCTACAACTGAAGCGCCTGCTGCACAAAGTTCACAGTTCACTCCAAATCAGGGGGTAACTTTTTCCCAAATCACTATGGCACTTTCTCAGCCCACTATGACAGTTCCGACTCCTACGATTCACACTGTTCCTTATGATGGCAATGAGATTTATCATGATCAAGGTGATAGCACAAATCAGCGTAATCTTGTAGGAGATCTCCAAGAGCAGTTCAACAAGATTCAGCTGGAAGTCAAAGCTATTCGGGGAAAAGATTTGTTTGGAAAGAATGCCCAGGAGCTATGTTTGGTTCCCAGTGTACAGATACCAGCTAAGTTCAAGGTCCCTGACTTTGAGAAATACAAAGGTAGTTCTTGTCCACAAAGTCATCTTGTGATGTATGCCAGGAAGATGTCTACTTATGCAGATAATCATCAGTTGCTTATCCATTACTTTCAAGACAGTTTGACTGGTGCCGCACTGAAGTGGTACACAGGTTTGGATAGCACCAATATTCGAACTTTCAATGACCTAGGTGAGGCCTTTGTCCGACAATACAAGTATAACTCAGATATGGCTCCAGACAGAGATCAGCTTCGATCCATGACTCAGAAAGACCATGAAACTTTCAAAGAGTATGCCCAACGATGGAGAGAAACTGCTGCTCAGATTAATCCACCGTTAAAAGAAAAAGAGATGACAAAGATCTTCTTGAATACTCTCAGTCCGTTTTACTATGAACGCATGATTGCTAGTGCTCCAAGTGATTTCACCGAAATGGTAAACATGGGGATGCCTCTAGAAGAAGGAGTCCGAACCGGACGTCTAACTAAAGAAGGTGGATCTTCAAGCGGAACCAAAAAGTTTGGAAGTGGTTTCCCAAAGAAGAAAGAACAAAGTGTTGACATGGTATCCCAAGGGAAGCCAAGAGGAAATGTCAATCGCCAACGACAGGTAGCTGCTATCGCACCAGCCGTTAATGTTAATACAACACCGAATCCGGGATTTACTCCGCAGTTTCAACAACAACAGCCTCGACAACAGGCTCAGCAGTTCAGCAATAATCAGAATCGTGTACAAAGAGCTCCACAGTTTGATCCGATTCCAATGACCTACACAGAATTGTACCCTGCTTTGATTGAAAGAGGTCTTGTTCAAACTAAAGCACCACCACCAGTACCTGAGAAACTCCCATGGTGGTACAAAGCTGAGGTCTCATGCCCTTATCATCAAGGAGCGCCTGGCCATGATCTTGAACATTGCATAGCTTTGAAATATGAAATTCAGAGGTTGGTTAGATCTAATCTCCTCTCTTTCAGAAATTTGAATCCAAATGTGCAAGCAAATCCGCTGCCCAAACATGGAGGGCATGTTGTAAACATGGTATATGGATGTCCTGGCCAATACCGAGTCTATAATATCAACTTCTCAAGAGCAGATTTGGTACAAATGCACGCCACTCTTTGTCGGGGGCAGAATTTTCGCCAACATCAATACGGTTCCTGTAGAATATGTTGTGTGGATCCTCACGGGTGTTCGATTGTGAGAAGAGATCTCCAAGTTTTGCTAGATAATGGTACTATTGAGATCTACAGAAATAGGGATGAAAATGAAGTTAACATGATAGGATGTTATCCGCATGAGCTTTTAGTCTCAGATATCAACTCGGAAATGCCTACAGTTAACATCATCGTTCCTCATTTCAACATGCCTGAGCGCATGGAAGTTACTTACAACAAGCCGAAGGTTCCTATTGCTCCTTTGATCATTTGTCTACCTGGACCTGTTCCCTATGACTCTGACAAGGCAGTTCCATACAACTACAATGCTACAATGATAAAAAATGGACAAGAAG